>NC_065526.1:7116543-7136533 GCF_006386435.1 Epinephelus moara | reverse complement strand
ATTGGCAATGGTACTACTGTACTTTCAATAAAGCAGTCGTACTATCAAATTCACAAAAACTCTGTCTGAATACATTGCTCTTCTTAATGGGTTCAGTTGACTATTTAATCTGCAATTTCCTATGACCTGTATCCCAAACACACACCATGTGAAACTGTACGTGGGCAGCTGTGCACTCAATGGCTATGGACTAGTAGAAAGTAAAAGCGTAAAAAGAAAGAGTGTCAGGTCTGTGTCAGGAAAGTCAGAGCTAGTTAAAGGCTAAAGTGAACAGATAAGTGTGTCCCATAGCTTTGGGGCGTAATTGACGAAGGCTGCATCCCTGATCTTCTTCTGGCTGTTGCTGGGAACCTCAAATAAACCAGCAGCAGATGATCACAGTGTTCTTGGAGGCAAATAGTTAATGAGGGAGTTAGCAATGTAGCTTGGCCCCAGACCATTTAGGGCTTTGTATACAAGGAGGAGGACATTAACGAAGACATGTAAAACCAAGCCTTTGTGAAATGATGACATCATCTGCTCAATTTCCGCATCCCCATACTTGCTTTGTGTGACGAGTTTGTGCCAGAAACAACAACAATGGCAGACGAGCAGTTTTGGATCGAAACAGCAGATGGTGGGACAAAGTCATAAGTGGAATTGCTGTCTATGAGGAGTGGAAGGAAATAGGCCTGGGCAATAAAACAATAACAATAATTATCTCGTACAATTTTTCTTAATAAAGATATAATAAATGTTTGATAAATCCTCCACATAATTAAACCACCCATACGCCCGTAGAGGGGGAGTGATACTGCACCTTACATGCCAGTTGCTGCTCACCAGTAACCAAAAGAAGAAGTAGTAGTATAAGTAGAAAAAGAAGACGAGACTGGTCAGTAATGGGTACGGTAACGTTATAACGATCCAACAACATTCAACATGCACATAAAGTTATTTTTAGTATGATTGTTTTGTGTCATCGAATGCTGATGGTAAATTAGCAAATTAATATGACTGACTAAGAATTTATTTCATTAAATTAAATGACATAACATGACCAAAGGTAACATGAATAAAACCTTTAAGCAATAACTTGTCTGAAACATGATTTCTGTCTCAGTCATGTCAGGTAGATTTTCATCAGCAATAACTGACTCCACGTTACTTCACAGCGTCATCAGAGTCCGTCTTTTGTTGTTGTTTTGATTGAGAAACAGCATAAATCACATTCTGTGGGTGTAAAACTTGTAGAGAAAGTACTGACCACAGATGAGATTTTTCCTTTGTCTATTTATTTTGTTTACACTGTCAGCTAAAGCACTCACAAAATGTTTTAATCCACCTGCACAAAGAGTTTGACATGCTCCTGACAAGAATGAAGGTTTCTTTGTCTATTTATTTTTGTATTTATTGACGTTATTTTCATCATAATTGTTTTGAATCTACCTCAGATTTGTTCTTCTGCTTGACAATAGATATTAGTTTAAACCACAATTCAACATCCAGCATCTTCAACTTTCACTCAGGAGCAAAAATCAGCCTTGGAACTTGAAGGAAATAATGATTCTACTTTCTTAGATGATTATCAATATGGACTGATATGATATTTTTTTTTAAATCTTGTTATAATTTTCAGCCATATCACCCACCCATCAACCAATATATACAGTATATTGCTTCACATAGTGTCTCCTTGCCCTGCTGTTGCTCTCTCTATATATATCATGAGACGACTGCTGCAGGAGTGTGAGCTCTGCATGGGGGAACAGTTGGTGAGAGTCCGCCTGCACACACACACACACACACACACACACACACACACACACACTAGCGAGACGGCTAACTGTTAGCATCACATAACTATTGTTACCTAACTGTTATTAAAATGTTTGTTGACAGAGTGGAGCCATTTTGGTTTCACTGCAAGTTTGCTGGGACCGTTAAACAGCCAGGTGTTGGATGTTAGCTGCTGCTGCTGTGTTAGCTCGTGCTAACCACGCAGGCATCGAACTGACCAGAAGGGCAGTGACTCCAGACTCTGGAGATGGTCCTTCAGTGCTGTGTCTAACCTGATGCTACAAGTTTGAATTTTCTTATCTTGACTTTGAATTTATGGTTTAAGGGGCTAATTGAAGGCTGGCTGTTCAATAAATGAATTTCAAATTGCACTTGTTTTCCGTTAAATGTGCAGTAGGTGTTTGAAAAAGGACATTAGCCTGTGCAACAAGGGGAGACTGTGGAAGATAGAGTTTTTTGCGATCTGGTGTGGATGGAGATATTTTGTAAAAACGAAAATCATGTGGGGTTTTTTATTTATTTTTTTTTAATGAGGGGTAACTGTCAATTTTCAAAATATGCGTACACATGTAGACATTGCATGAAGCTGGTTTCTGAGTTTTACTTCAGTACTCTGATGATGACTTTACTTCGGCTTGCGTTGTTCAGGTGTCTGAGAAAGCATCAGCTGCCAACTCACCTGAGGCCCACAATTAGCGTCGAGCAGCTGCTAAGCTTTCTGTGCCATAACAATTCACACTTTGTGGACACAGACTGTCAGCCTCACAAGATCAGCCACATAGAGCAATACGCCTGTCGTCTTTCCTCCCCGGTCTCAGTCTTTCACACTTTGTCCTGAATTTGTGAATGCATACAAAAAGGAAAATACACCTTAAGCGCTTATGCTATATGCTAAGGGCCACCCGTCCTTCCTGAAGCAAGCCAGACATTAAAGTGACTCTCATTTATATTCATCAGTTTACCATTGGAAGAAAACACTACTTCATTTTCAACTGCTTGTTGACCCCCTGCAGTAAGCAGGCAGGGACTGGCCTATAGGTAACGCTGCCCGTTGCAACATCAATAACCGTGGTGGCACCATTAATGAGAGACACTAGCTGTGTGTGATGTGAATCACAGAGAGGGCTGGAGCGTTCCCATGCTGTTTGAGACACACTGTGTTTTATTAATGATTCTTAGGGAAAGCCAGAGACGGCCTGGACAGATGGTTTCTCTTGAGGCATTCCCTGTTAGGAGCAACTGTCACAAGTGAAACCGTTTACCTTAAATTATCTGTTCCACTCTCATCATGGCCCCCTCCCCCTCCCCCAAATTGTCATCATTATGAAAATGCACAGAATGGCAGATAGGTAAGGCAGATAAATTTTCCCCTTGCTGAATTCAGCTTCAGCCTTTATAATACGTGACAGTCCTCTGAGAAATGTGAATCTATTAAGAAAGCAGACAGAGTGAGTTATTAAATGTTCTGTCCAATCCTGTGGCCTCGCTGTCACCAGGGTCACTGCTGCTCTGGGTTAAGACTCGTCCTTATTTTTAACCAATTATGACATTCTTAAAGCTAGTATCTGTAATAAAATAAAATTCAATCGATACATTGTTATAATATAAATTTGTTACGGTTTAAAAGCACAATTTTTCTTTTGCTAAATATTAATGGGCTTGTTGTGTTGCTCCTGTACTGGTTGACAATGCCAATAAAGTCTGCTCAAACCAGCCAGTACACTGAAAGTGACACCTTTCAAACCATGTTTGTATTCTCCTGCATCACAATAAGCTGCATGAGCACAGTAATATCACGCTTTGCTACCTGGTGTGTCTTTTTTTTTTTTTTCTCTCTCTCAGCAAAGAGCTGATTTAAATTAACAGCAGGCTTCCACACAACCATCCACAACGAGTGAAGCTCAACAATTCAAACATTGTTTTAATTACCTATCATCACCAGAGAAGGTGACAAGCATAACACTATGGATTCAAGCTTTAATGGAACTTCCTGCTTTATTCCGAGTGCATATATTGGGCAAAATACTGTATACATAATGATATTCTGTGTGAACATGAATGAACATGAGGGGAAACAAGCAACAACACATACGCTCGCATACATGTACAGCGTATTCAGTCACAACACTCATGCATGTGTGAATACCCCTGACACACACTCTGAATCACACTCACACAAACACAGGCTGACACATAACAACGTAATAAGTTCCAGTGCCATGGTCTTACCTGCGATCTCTGAGCAGCAGGATGTATACAGGTGCAGGAGCATTTTGTGCTTGTGCTGTATAATCATACAGGAGGTGTTACTGTGCGAATCAATGTTCACATAAATAAAGGTGTGGAAGTGCCTTCAGAGCAGAGCAGATAAAGGAACGCCAAATGTGTTATGTGCTGTATCTGCCAGAGAAAAATCCTTCCTGGAAGCAGTGCGGGTACCCGCCTCAGCGCCTCTCTTCTTCTCCTTCTGTGAAAATGTTGTTTTTCTTTCGAGGCAGCGAAGGTGCATATCTGCACAGAAAGAGAAACATGTTGCTACTGTACCAAAACAAACAGGATAAATCTCACCAGCAGAGGCAGTGGAGCAGAGACAAGCCTGACAAGAGCCGCAGGGCCCAGCGACTACTGCACTCTGCCTAATCAAGCAGCCTTTTGAAAAACGTTGTCACTTTTATCCCGGCAAAAGGAGGCGGGTGAGTGCGGGGTTTCAGGTGGCATCCGAAACAATAGGGAGACCAAAGGAGAGGAAGAGTTCGTATTTTTCTTTTTTTGGAGTGGCCGTTCTTCAGGTGTTCAGAAAGGATGCAGCAAAGGAACAAAACACAGGAGTGCGTAGGAAGCAGGGGCACAGGCTGTCTTGCAGAATAATGGACTTGATTCATTGCTGTGAGCATCTAAGCAACCACTAAGTGATCCCAAGTGAACAGTGGCTGTTTTCATTTTGTCAGAGCTTTTATTTTGATTTTTGTAAATAAATGTTTTCTCCTGAATATGGTCATGTGGGCACTGAATGGCAGGTAATTAACAGCGTCTCTGTCTGCCCTTGGCAAGGAAATACACCTTCATGAGTGGCTCAGTTAGGATGGACTTACCACCCCTCCACCCACTGTATAAAATCTAAGTGGTGACAAATCAGCAGCGAGTACCGTGTGAAAACTCAACTGCAAACCTGGGTGGTCAAATATCCTCTAAAACCTGACATGTTTTTTTAATTATCGCTTGTAATTATTGTCTTTAAGCTCAAAGCAGAACTATTTATGATCATAGTCAGACATTCCTTTCTCTGGAGGATCTTCTCTCTAAACATGAGAAACCTTTAACCAGACAGCACAAATATTCATGTCCAATTTAAGAAAACATTTCACCTTCTCTCCAATACATCCCACCTCATTGAGATGTTGCTATTTCATTATTAATGGAAGCTGATTATTAAAACTCATCTGTGCACTTGAGTTCATTTCTATGACTTGAAGAGCACTTATTTCTCATCCTCAAGGCTACCTGATGATCCGTAGTAACACCTTTCTGTTTAACATTGTGCATATACCAAAGCATCAAATGTAACTATTACTACTCTGTCTTATTTAGATTAATCAAGTTCAGGCCTTCATTCATGCCAAGCGTTATTCTGTCAGTGTTTTTGATGGCAGTGAGGCGGAGAGAGTGAATGACCTTCTACTCTTATACTGTCATTCTTTTTATTTTTTCCTCTATCCAGTTAAGGGCCTCATAATTACTCGCCTTAACTGCCACTGCATTTCAATGACTCTCTTTCAAATCAAAATAACTTGAGGTTCAAGGTTAAGAATTTATTATAAATAATTACATTAAAACTGTTTCCGTGAAGAGTGTTCCTCTTGATTACATTAAAATGGAGGAAATTTGGTGAAAGTATTTAAAGAACCTAACAAGGTCCCCATCAGACAGAGCATATTATTTTTTTAGCAGCTTTTTGTGATGCTTTTCAATGAGAGTGAAACGTTTTGTTCGCTGCTCTGCATTGCAAAGAACCTTGCATTTTTCTGCCCTGTGCACCTCACATTTTTGCTGGAGCGCACCCTGAACGCCTCGAGAGTTGGTTAAACAACTGGGAGCGGAGAAGCGCCAGATGCCATCTGTGTACAGCTGAAACTAAGCTTTTATTTACTTTAATTTCACAGATAAGAAACAACAAATTGTAAGGACATTAGAGCCTCCACAAAAATAGCATTTTAAATCTTGTGTGTGATTTATCCTGGCTTCATATGAGCAGAGGAAATCTCCGCCACTTGCTAGGCTAATTTATGCAATGTTAAATGCCATATACTTGTGCTAATAACGTTAGCATGTTGTATTTGTTTGGAAAACGTGTTTAGTATAAGACAGTTGTTTTGTCGGGGAACCTTGTGAATTGTAATAAAGCTGAATTTTGTAATGTTACCTTTGTTAAATGTTGCTGTTGTCCCTGGCTTTATATGAGTAGAGGAAAAGTCAGCTAGCCTCTAGGCTAATTTATACAATGTAAAATGCCATAGGCTTGTGCTAAAAACATTAGCATGTTGTATTTGTGGTGAAAATGTGTCCAGATAAAGACAAGTGTTTGTCTGTGAATGCTGCGAGTTATAGATAAGCCCATTTGTGTGCTTGTGTTTGAAATTGTCACTATTAGGCCATGTTTAATATGTGTTTAATGTGTGTTTTGAATCAACCAAACTTTACAGGACAGAAACCCCACCACTGACTAATATTTTGAAGGTGTAATTGAAGGGTGAAACAGACACACAATGCACAAGTATAAATGCTCACAACGCCGTAGGCCACGTACGTAGGCTATGACATAACTCTGCATAAAGCTGATGCGTAAGTACATGTCCCGCTTTATGTTACTTCCCTTTCAACGCCACCCCAGACAAGCCGCAAGACACATCTGCAACATTTTACCGACCTTAAATAGACCCCGCGAATCACAGCTGATTGTCAAACTATCCCCGACTCATCTTAAAATAAGCCTTGAAGTGACCATAATTTATTCGAAGCTTCTGGCCCAGCTGGTGGTACCCTTTTGATTTCTCCTCTTTCTAGTCCCCAGTTGTCCTCCTCCTGTCCGTTTTTTATGCAGATTTTAAGGTACATATCTGGGAGTTTACTTCACAGCAAAATAGCGGTTAAGCTAAGGACAGGTGATTCAGTGGTTGCCTAGCAACAATAAAAAAAAAAAAATCAAAAGACGCAGCAAGCTGCAAAAAGTGCTCTGTCTAATCAGGGGAAGGCTTCATCAAAAAAGGCAGTGTGGTGCACCTCGGTTCTGTTTGATCGGGGCCTAAGAGTAGATATCCTGTCTTCAACCAAAGTTGAACAACAGTATGTCTGTTTTACATTATGATTGAGTTTGTTTTGCCATAGCTGTTCTGTTGAACATATAAAATAACAGCCTAACAAACAACACCGGTCTTCTCCTGCTGAGTTGTGCCATTGTTTCTGTATATGGAGAGTATGGAAAACATTGAGGGCACAGTACCTCAAACCACATGTTTCTCCATTTCAAAAGCAGTCCTTGAAAACTGTGAATCAAGATGTCATTCCCCTCTTTATAACATTAGTAACCCAAGTCTCGCATCATAACATAAACCATCAGCTCTGTGAAATGTTTTTTTAAAAAAGAGAGCAGGCAGCACGCAAACTTTAGAGTACAATAACACGGCTGACACAAAGTAGGCTAATCTACACCACGTTGCACTCATCGGCTCATTGCCTGTTGCTAAATAATTTATTGAAGAGATGCTGCGTTATAAGCTATTTTGTCGCAGAAACAAATTGCAGCTTTAATGCAGAACATACTTCAGGTTGAGTAAAGTGATGTATGTGTCATTGATACTGTATATATCCATTCATTACCCACTTCCTTTTCGCAATGTGTCCTTGTGCTAAATGAGGAGAAAATTGCTTTAAATGGCTATTAGCAGTCATCAGCAATCAGCTCGTAAGTAATCCAAAGGAAACACTTCTGTTAGAATAACAGGGACTTTGAGAGAAAGTCTGACATGTGTAAATGAGTTCGCCAAAGCTGAGGACTTAATGGAGGCCATGTTTATAGGTCCCAGCCTCTAGTCTCTGCGGTATCAATGTCTTCATCAGCACAGGCTGGCTGAAGGAGAGACCTTTTCTGCCTCCCCAGCCAAATCCTTCAATCTCAGCGAGCTTTCAAAGGCAAATGAAACAATGTTCAAATTTAGCCTCTCTTCCCCCGCTCCAGCAGGAGAAAGTTGACTTTTCTTCTTTCTCACCGGTGCAAAATGTAGAGTAACAAACTTGCTGTAAAAAAAATAAAAATAAGGTTCGTGTGAGGAGATGAAAGAAAAACTTTGGAACATCTGGCAAGCAGACGCTGGCAGGTTAAGGTAAACAGAGTGTCCTTTTATGGTAGTACTCCTACCCTCCACAGAATCAGAGGTATGATGTGGAACACCTTCAAAGGAGCGAGGGGCCAGCACATCTTGTTTCAATTTATCCTCTCACTGGCAGACATGCTCTTTGGCCATAATATACTCCCACAAAGAGGATACTAGGCGTATGCTCGCACAATCGCGCATTAATAGTGAGCCGTGCTTGGAAACGGGCACGGTCTCAGACACAAAAGCTTTTGTTGAATTGTGCATGTCATACCAGACTCTCACACGCACATACTCAGACATTCAAATATTCACAAACTCAAATATTTTTAGTGTGACCTTCTGTGAAACCAGGGCGGGGGTAGATTAATTAGTTCACGGCCAGCCCTGAAAACTAGCCTCGTGCCAGACCTGCATGTCAGCCTGTACAACATCTGGCAGCGGGCATCTGGTGCCATACATCAAACTAGCTCCTCCACGTTCCACGCCCCACACACTGAATGTTGGCCTGATCAAACTAACTTCTAAAACTAACATTTGCTTTACAGGGGGAAAAAGGGGACTGCGAGGTCCAGAGGCAGAACAGGTTCTTGTACCTGTTTTTCAAAGGTCGCTGCCAGTCCAAGAAGTGGAACTGTACTTTTGGTTTTAGGGAGGAAAGGCTGCGAATGCTTGTTCATCCATTTTTCTGTGTGTGCGCGCGTGTGTGTGTGTGTATGCAACCAATTCCAACCTTAGGCTCACAGAGCTCATAACCCCCAACTGCTCTACACATTCCCCCTTTGCCAAAGCTTTTGATGTGACTTGCTGAAATGTCACGAACCTGCAAGCACTCCAACCGCTTAGAAAGCTCTAATGAACAGGATAAAAACACAACCCCTAAATCAATGAGCAGGCAGCAGCAACCCTGTAGCTGTCACACTGATATCAGAGCAGCTCTGCCCTCCATGCTGAAGCTGCAGGAGAAAAACTGGCTTCCCCTGTGATAATAGGTAGCAGGCTTTAGGCTGTTAAACTGGGTCACTTAGTGGTGCATATATCTGTGGAGCTCTTTAAATTTTTCCTCCTCTCTTCTCCTCTTTTCCTGTTCTTTTACATCCTTTTCTTCTCTCTGTCTCATTCCTCACCCTATAAAGTGGTGCGCAAATGAGTCTTAAAACACGGAAATGAGTTACCATTTTAGCACTTCCGGTTCCCATCTAGAAGTCAATGGGTTTTTTGAATGGGTTTTTGGTTAGATACCTGATATGGGGTCTGTGGTTAACACAAGCTTAAGAGATTTTCACAACATAAAATACATCAAAATACCCCACTCGTGATCTTTGAAGCTTTTAGAGGAGTAATTCACCCTAGAATTAAAAACACCTTATCTCTAACACTGTTTATCCATCTCAATTGTTTTGGTGTGAGTTGCTGAGTGTTGGAATTTTCTGCCTTCTCTCAAATATAACTGGAACTGGCTTGTGGTGCTCAAAGTCCCCCCAAATATACATTGGGCCACTGTTGATAATCCGCAGAACTTGTTGTGAGCAGTTTTGTGGAGGAACTATTTTCTTTTTACCGACCTCCACCCACCAAACTTATCACTGCACAGAAGGAAGAGTGCATCTACTGCTAGCACCACTGAGCTAGCTAAAGGTACAGCTCAGCCAAGGAGGATGCCATTATCGTTTACACCTTGCGCTGTCACAAGCATGAGCCTCTCATCCATCCAAGCTTCCTTCTGTGCGATGATATGGTTGGCAAGTGTAGTTTGGTAGAAAGAAAATAGTTCCTACGTGAAACTGCTCACAACTGGGTCACGATTTCTGGAAAGACATTGCTGTTGAGTGTTTCTTTTTGTGTGTGTGCTCTGAGCAGCTTTAGCCAAGTGCCATCTAGTTCCATTATATCTGAAAGAAGGCAGACATCTCTACGGCCGATATCTCCAGCAACTGACAACTCACACCAAATCAATCTAGACTGATAAATAGCACTACAGGTGAGAAGGAAAATATTAGGGCTGTAGTCAACCAATGAAAATCTTGGTCGACTAAAGTCGCACATAATGTTCAACTAATCGATTAGTCGAGGGGAAAAAAAATCTGCACGTTATTTTTACTTCTGCGGTGGTGTGTCTGTGTCACTCTGCAGTTACACCTCCAAAACACTGGTAGGCGGTGGAGGACTGTGTTAAGTGCTGTAAAGTTTGGTTCAAATCAAACTTTATTTATATAGTTGATTCAAAACACACATTAAACACACATTAAACACACATTAAACATGGCTTAATAGAGACAATTTCAAACACAACTACGCAAATTGGCTTCACTATAAATCGCAGAACTGACAGACAAACACCTGTCTTTATCTGGACACATTTCCCCCACCAATACAACATGCTAACATTATTAGCACAAGTCTATGGCATTTTACATTGTATAAATTAGCCTAGCAGCTAGCGATCTTTTCCTCTTCTCATATGAAACCAGGGACAACAGCAACATGTAACAAAGGTAACAGTGCATAATTTGGCTCCATTACAACTCACAACATTCACCGACAAAATAATTTGGCTCCATTACAACTCACAACATTCACCGACAAAACTAACTGTCTTATACTAAACACGTTTTCCAAACAAATACAACATGCTAACGTTATTAGCACAAGCCTATGGCATTTTACATGGTATAAATTAGCCTAGCGACGAGCGGAGATTTCCTCTTCATATGAAGCCAGGTTAAATCCCGAAGTATAAGTCCCTGAAGGATAAATCACACACAAGACCTAAAATGCTATTTTACTGTCTTAACAATTTATTGTTTCTTATCTGTGAAACACAAGTAAATACAAGCTTCGTTTCCACTGAGGGAAATGGTTCCAGCTTAGTGAAACAGATAGGAGGTCTGCGTCACTGCGACACTGAGCGTGAGGGTGGGCGAGTGCAACTTTCTGTCAACAACGGGGTTGTTTTGAAAACACCCCCATTTTCACAGGTAACTTAGCCTGTCCCCCTGCTGCAGGAAAGAATGGATTAATCCTGGAAAGCTGTTGATGTTGCACTTTTCTCCTTATGAAAGTAACACGGAGATTATTCGACCAATGAGAATTTGGTTGAACGTGAGCATAGCGACCAAATAATCGACTAGTCGAGCAGGAGACTACAGCCCTGGAAAATATTTATCTTTGTTTTGGGGTGAACTGTCACTTTAAGTTTCTTCAAAAATGTGGTTGCTAGCAAGTGGCTAAATGAGACAATGGAACTTCATCACATTGAACCTTGATTTTCTTAAAAGTTCCATTTGCACTGGGAAGTCACGCGATTTTGGTGTAATTCGTTTCTAGCCTAACTAGCTTTTTACTTTCGGCGATTGCATTTAGGCTTAAAAAAATTATAAAAGTGGTGCTCTTTTGTGCACACCCAGCTTATTTTTTTTTTGTAATAATCCGAAATCCAATGGAAAAAATCCGTTTGGCTTTTTGTCAAGGGACCCAGGGTGACGTTAACATCAGTTGGCCTACAAAAAAAATGTCATCACTGCAGCACTCTCTATTTTTGTTGCTGTTTTTTTTTAAACAGTAACCCTCTAAGAGACCGCTGACGCCCCCAGTGCTCCTCTCTGGCCCTGGCACCCGCTGTCTCCCACTCGTGATAACAGTAACTGCATTCCTCTCCGGTGATACCACTAAGTGTGATTGCTGCTGGTTATACAGCTCATTGTCAGACTCCCCTGTTTTCATGGTCATAAAGCAGCATTGCAGGCCTTGTCTGAATAGAGCTGCCCACCTTTGCTTGTGTGTGGTATTTCATTATCGTGTTTCTTTGAGTTTCCAGCCCCCTCGTTCTGTAATGAGAGAAAGAGATTGTTACCTTTACAGCCTGTCCCTCTGTGCATGGTGCCATACTCAGTGGTGGAGTATAATTGAATGATTTTGTGAGGGATCAATGAGATTAGGGATTGTGTTTATTCCTCTGTCGCTCTGGATTAGTGGTCCTTTTATATCTGCCTTGAGGAATAGCACATACAGTACACACTCTCAACACAAACACACACACACACACCATGGTGGATACACAGATAAACGTGCTGACAGCATTTCAAGATGGGTAAGAATGTAACAGGGACATTTTGAAGCTGTAAATGTGCTTAAGAAGCAGCGAGGTGTTTTTGTTTTAAAAGAAATTGCTGTGAATTGAATCATCTTTTTGTTTATGTAAAAACATGAATATACACCTGTACATGTATTTTTTTGTGGCATCACGCTTGTGTGTATTGTGTGTTAGCCTTCGTAGCTAAGCAGAGAAACGGAGAGATTGCTGGGGGGATTTTTCTCATGGACTGTATTCCAAAAGTGGGGGTAGGCTCAGACGCTTGTAATGTAGGGAGAAGCCCGCAGGCCTGCCTATCTGCTGTTATGCGGGTAAAAGGAGAGTTTGCTATTATTAACCTCGCTATGAATCCCGTCCTTCTACCAATCCACCAGTAATCCTAATAATCCAAGCTTGCGCTCCCATCCCTCTGTAATAAGTGCCAGATGCTGATAGTACAGATAAACAGCAAACCTGTGTTTTTATCCAAGAAAAATAAAGCACGGGGGCCCGCTGGAATCCACATGCTGTGATGAAAGAATGTGAAAACACTGGTACACATAAGCAGAGAAAATCTCTCATCAGCCAGCAAGACAATGGACCTCATGCAAAACCACTCATCTTAACAGATTCGATTGGAAGTGGCACATTGAAGTGATTTAGGAGAATTTGTTGTACGCGCCAGTTTTCTTGCACTTGTAGATTTTATTCACCGCAGAGAAAACTTGACAGACCTGTTGTACAGCGTGCCTTTCTTCACCCTGAAGAAAAACCCAAGCGATAAGAATATGAAAAAAGACCTCAAGAGTAACATGTGTTTTGGCATTTATAAATTAGACAGATAAACCAGGCTTCTCTAACATAGCATTCTGAACATGTCATACTATTTTTTTTTTGGAAGACAATCTAAAGGCAACACAGAGACAAACAGAAGAAAGACAAATACATACAGCTGTGTACTGTATATTTCTGACAGTTCAAAGGAACTGCTCGCGGGCTGCTGTATAACATGAAGTGTTACACATCCACACCCAAAGCTCTGTGGGCCTCACAGAGAGCAGTGGAGCATTGTTCAGCCTGATCTCCTCGGGTCATTTTGGGCTGCTCAGATTGCTTCCACCATCCCTCAGAGGCAGGACAGTGGTGCTGGGAAGAGGAGAGATCACGAGCAGGGGGTTATAACAAAATATAAGGGATTTATCTGTTCATATAACCCACCAAGACCCAGCCAATCATCATGCCAAGCACTATTTGATGCACAACTCCCAGTGGATGATGAAGGGAGGTAGTGCTTGAATACAAAGTCTTTCTTTTACTTTTGATTGAGGCAACAATAAAAGATAGACGCAGGAAATAAAGAGGGAAATGTAACGATGGGTACTTTTGTGAGGTCCCTACAACCAGGTGACGCTTGTAAAGCCATGAGGTTAATTGAAAATAATTCTTGGAACTATCACTTATAGAGTGCGTCTCAATAGATGCTTCTAAACCGTTCCTTTTGTCTCTTCTGACGGTGATTCATTTTCGTTGGTAGGGTGAGTCTGCGTGACCCAGTTGTAGGAATGCTTTGTTTCCTTTTCCCTTTCAGCTGAATAATATGCCGCCCTTGACTAATACTCCTGCACAATACCTTGCCTTGAAGGCTTTTACATGGTCCTAGCATGGGCATTATTCAATGCTGTATTGTTACCAGACATACCAACAATAACTTGCAGCACTTTTTACCCTTTATGGATTCAAGGTTCAATTGTGCTTAAGTAGGAATGTGAATATCTTGAAGCTGTGGAAAGCATAGCACAGTATGGAGAGATTAGCATAAAAAATGAATGTTGTGCACGATGATATTTCAAAACGAGCTGAAGACGGCTTTGATGGTAATGATGAAGAGGGTAATAATGATGACAGCGATGATGTAGATGAAGATTAAATGGAGACACCATAATAGTGCTGTTGCTGTCCTTATGGGAATTGTGTCTTTTACACAACACAGCACTAAGCAGCGGCCCTCAGCAGGCAATGTGTTTAAGTAGCAACTTTTTTCACCGCCTCCCAGCCTATCAGCGCACCTTCCTTCGGAGACAGCAAAATAAGAGTACCAATACCAAGGAGGAATCGATCATAGTAATGGGTTTTCCCTGTGGAGAGGGAAGCCAGGGCAGGTGACACATCCACCCCCATCATACACAGCACAGCACTCCATCACCTCTGTCAGCCTGAACTGCACACTCCTCGTCCTATCCAATCTAGTGGTCCTTTACCTTATCTCCCCAACCAATCGCTTTGCTCCTGATCCTGTCCCCTCAACCAATTTAAATTCTGGAGTCTCACTTTAACCAGTCAGAGTCCTCTGCCCTTTTATCATCCCCAACCAGTCAAATTAATAGCCACTACCTTTTACATGTAACATCAGAGGGATTGGCAAAGCAAGAGGGACAAAGACGTGCTTCCTGCTGCTTGCTTTGATACCTTTATGCAAACTAGTTACACCACTTGACTTTGTGTCAAAATGTGAAAAAACCCTTTTTTCTCTGTAGATCTAAGCCTCCTATTATGTTCATTAAAACTTTAATTGGTTCATCCCTTTTTCACACATGCCTGATGCCACTCACTAGCGCTAACAAGCTGAACTGAACTAAATAAGAATTTATAAGCAGCTGAACAATTAAGTCAAATTTCCTTCTCTCTGTCAGATTAAAACAAGGCTATATTTTCACACTACCTGTCACTGATTATGTTCTTGATATTATGGAATCAAGCAATTAAAGTCGCCTCTGAGATCAAACATAAGAAATGTATTTTGTTTTTCTCTCTGCCATTTTAAAGGTCCAGTGTGTAGGATGTAGATGGGAATATATGGTGGAAATAGAGTGTAATAAGTATATTTTCTTTCATGTATAATAACCTTAATATAAGAATCATGGTGTTTTTATTGCCTTAAAATTAGCTGTTTATATTTAGGAAGTGGGTCCTTATCATAGAGTCTGCCATGTTGCACCGCCATTTTTCTGCAGTAGCACAGAACAGACAAACCAAATACTGGCTGTAGATAGGGCCATTCGTGTTTGCACATCGGCCATCATATTAAGTAGCTCCTCTGCAACAAGCAGCCTCGAAAAAAACACCTGATCTGTTTGTTTTGAAGAGGAAGAGACCTCTGCTGATAATTCGGCTCCCAGTAAAAATCTCCTGAAGATCTGGTCTTTAAGTTATCAGAGAGAAAAGGTGAGCACACATTTGCAGGTGCTGGGCTAGCGGCCTGTTTCCGACATGCCAGCTTCAGAGAAACACTGATTTGTGACGTGAAACTGTTTCATTCAGTGTTTTTACCAGTTTAAATCAGCTGGTCTGTTTATTTTGGAGAGGAGGAGACCTCTGCAGATGATTCGGCTCCCAGTAAAAATCTCCTGAACATCTGGTCTTTAAATTATAAGAGAAAAAAAGTGAGCACACATTAGCAGGTGCTGGGCTAGCGGCCTGTTTCCGACATGCCAAACAGCTTCGGAGAAACACTGATTTGTATCGTCAAACTGTTATATCCAGTGTTTTAAATGGCTTAAATCACTGCGTCTGTTTGTTTTGGAGAGGAAGAGATCTCTGCAGATAATTTTGCTATTGGTAAAAACCCTCCTGAGCATCTGGATCAGAAAATAAGCGAGCACACATGCAGGTGCGACAGTGGTCGCCTGTCTCGGATGTACCAAGCAGTATCGGAGAAACACTGATTTGTAATGTGTTTTATTCAGTGTAATCTGTTTTATTCAGTGTTTTTACCAGTTTCAATCAGCTGATCTGTTTATTTTAGAGAGGAGGGAGCTCTGCACAAGATGAACGATGAACACTGAAGGAATTCTAACTGGGAGAAGTTTCAACTAGTTGCAATCTGCAGTCCTCCCCATTAGAAGACACTTAATCCCCTTAAATCTTACTCACTGCCCCTTTAACCTCAGCATTCTCCTTTAGACATAATACATCCAAATCCTCATAGGGTCCTTTTTTAGGGTCAAACTCTGAGTCAAAAGTGTTTTTCTTCTCCCAAGACTGAAATAAAGAGGTGTTGTGTTAGAGGATGACGGTGGGGATGACTTGCTCACACAGTAACTCAGAAACCAACACAGGACCTTATGTCTCACCCTCCTTTTCATGTTGAATAATGGTGGCCCCCATTAGGCTGGGATGCGTAATTGCATGAGTCAGGCACGCTAAACAGCTTCTTTTTGTCTCTCTTTGTCAGTCTGCACGTCACACTGCTGAGTGCATGACGGGGCAGTCTGCCAGCTCCAACTCCAAAGTCCTGATTTTCTTTATCCGGTGTGTGTGTGCCCCCGTAATTGTGCGTATATGTGCTCATTTCATGCCCATTTCTTATTTATTGATTTCTTTGTCTCATTATTTGTCTATTTGTCTTCAGTCCATTACGGCATTATTGCCATGATTGCCCTTTGGAATAAATCATGCAGAAGGCTGCTCAGCAGTCAAATCACATACTGTACAATGAGTAATATCTCCGATACATAATGACTAAATTGTGATGGTTTATTAACGCAATAAAGATAATTGATATCGGTAATTGACCAAATAGATACAACTAAATAGGTTCAAATAGCTTCACAAAGACTGGAGGCATGCTCAGATTATTTCTGTAAGCAGCAGTTTGACTGAGTTTCAATAGGAAAACAAATGAGCTCATTTGTACTTGAAAGCCTCTCTCCAATATTACAAATTGCTGAAGTAAAAATAGCACTTATTCATGCATTTACCCCTCATCGAGAGGCAATATACTTTCCCAAACCTTTCCCCAAACAGCATAGTGGGAAAGTGGCTGAGTTGTACCGCATATAGTGTTTTCCAATTTAAATGATTTTGCATTTAATTTTGATAAAATGTAATCAGCCACCATATAGTGGAAACAATTAGCGCGAGTATCATTAGCCGCGTGTATACAGTCGTAATATGAAATTTTGCATTGCAAATCATATTATGCACCATTACGTTCAGATCTTAGCCATTTGCTGAACATCATTACAGCGTATTTGTCATTTTCTTTCTCCAAAACAAAACTCTCTAAAGACCAAAAGTTGCTCCTCACTATATCTCCAAGTGATAATTTGAATAGTAATCAGTGTCACAGAAAGCAAAAAGGGTTTTATATTTTTCTCGAGAATGCTGTTCCTGCTATTATTAATCACAAGTGAGCCAAACAAGTAGCCTGCACACCTGCCTGCGGGCTCAGTGGCTCCCTGCCGATCCGACAGATCAAACATGGTCAACGTTAATATTCTCTTTCAAAATCTCTTGCAGTCTTCAGTGTATCATGTTACGTAATTGTCTGTCTCTACTGTCAGCTGGTTATAAAATGGGAAGAGTCATTTTTAGGAAGCCAGACAGTCATTGAGAGACTGTGGTAATACTGAGGAAAAAGAGAGACGGCTATGTGCAGCCATTACCCCCTAACACACCAAATCACTTTCTCCTGTGATGTTCTCACCTCCCTCTCCACCCGCTAATATACTGAATGCCACCATTACACCATAACCATCCACCAGTCAACCCGCACAGTGAGGACAGGTCGCGCTGAAGTCCCATGCAGTTTGGGAAATGACAGTCCCTCAGCTGAGGAGGAAAAAAAAGCATTCCTCTGTTGTTGCTTATAAATTATTAATGTGACAGCGTTCCTCGCTTTTTTTTTTTCTTGTTTCACTCCTTTTTGGGGCATAATTAAAATCTCAGGAGCCCTCTGACTGTGCTGGGGATTAATCTCCCATGGCACTTCTCCATCTGCAGCCTGGATCATCAGCCATCCCTCTCTGCATCAGCCCCCAGCTGCGCAACTGTCTGCCCAACGCCGTGCAGGGGCACACTCGGGAAAGGAGTGGGAGACGAGAGAGAGCGTGACGGGAAAAGCGACAAAAAAGAAGGAGGTGTGTGTGTTTGAGGGGGAGGGTGGGGGGGTTAAGAGCAGCAATAAATCTTAATATTTCACATCAATTTTACTTTGCAGAGCTGATTTGAGCCTCATTTTCTCTCAAATGGCCTTCTCCACTGAGATCTGATTGATACTAATAGCTTCTACAGCAGTTACATTGAGGGGGGTGGGGGGGTGAGAGTCTTTTTTTTTTTATTGGTGCAGACAGTTGTTAGTGTGGCACCAAGTAAGATTGTAAATTTGGCTCTCTTTCATGTAATGTGACTCTTGAGGGCGGTTAGGCTGAGAGCTTTTGAGACACGTCTGCTGTCCATCTTCATTTCGCCTGTGGATGTCCAATACTAATGAGATAAGTAATTTGTTCAATCTCATAACCAGACATCGAGTTTGGCTAATTTTACTGGTGTGGCAAGCTTTATTTGTGGAACTATTCGTTTGACAGGTGGCCAAAATATAGTCATTGAAAATCTAAATTGTTCTGCAGAGTAAATTTGTTTTTTGGTCTAATGATAGTTAGACACCAGAAAATAAGTTTGGTGACAGCCACAATTTGGATTGGCTGATATTGAAATTCCCCTGTTGACAATATTGCTGCAAGAAAAAACAAGGATATATCAGATTATCAAGAGAGAGAGAGACGCACAGTGATAGAAATATCTGTGGACTGGAGATGCATATGTTGCAATAAGTGGACACAGTGTACAGGCAATACGCATCATTTTTACACATCAGATCAATTAATTGGCGAGGTTGTTTTTATTCAGTAACACGTTAATCAGCATTGATGTAGGGATATAGGCCTACTGCCTGTTCAAAAGCCACGTGACTGAGTGTTGATTGCTCACTGTGGAAGGAGTTTCGGTGTGGCTTCTCTTGGATGGAGTCGGTGGCAGACTTGCGTATTCTGTTTGGATGGTGAGTTTTAGGATGTGAGGGGTGATCTATGGAGTTCAGTCTTACAATCTTACATCTTCATTTTACAAATCACTTCACTGAAGTTTTCTGGCAACCCGGCCTAGCTCCGAAGTCATCGAAATCTGGCTAACTTGGGCAGTGACTTATGGCATCAGACACCAGCGAAATAAGTCGTCCTTTATTGTTGGCATGATATGTGGCAGGTTGCTGTCGTAGTTTAACGGCACCTGGCAGCGTTGGGGAAATGCGGCGGGGTAAGAACGAAAGTTAAGGCGCGAATATCCAAGTGGGGTGGGCTGGAGGGGTGGTGGACGGGTCCAACAAACAACGACTTTCACCAAGGATAGCGGTGTTCACGTCCTGTAGATTATAAAGCCAAACTCTGTTCTTTTTTCCTAAACCCAGCCACATGCTCTTGTTGCCTAAACTAACAATGTGCGTTTCTTGTTGAAGGAAAAAAAACAAGAGACTAGCTGTGTTCGAAATCGCTCCCTATCACGGATATAGTGCACTATATAGTGTGTTCGCCATTTTATCACGGATATAGTGCACTATATAGTGTGTTCGCCATTTTGTAGTGTTGTTCGAATTCTCCACGTTAATTTCATTCACTATATAGTGGACTATAAAATACCCACAATGCACAGCAAATGTGAGTGAACAAACCATAGACATATATACATAGACGCCGCATTGAGTGCCCGAGCGCGTCCTCACCGGCCATAGACGCCGCATTGAGTGCCCGAGCGCGTCCTCACCGGCCGCCATCTTGGATGGGTCTCGCTTCGCCTCCACAGTGCATTCACTTCTATTGAGGAAGGATCTGTATGCACAAGTAAAATAGAATAACTCACTGAATTTTCAACTGATTTTCACAAGGTTTGGTTTGTTACAAACGGCACACATGTAGTTATGATACAGGATGCTTTCGTA
>NC_065526.1:7100618-7116269 GCF_006386435.1 Epinephelus moara | reverse complement strand
ATCTGCAGAAAGTATTAAAGCATGAAATCCCGTATTTTTAATGTACGAAAGCATCCTGTATCGTAACTACATGTGTGCCGTTTGTAACAAACCAAACCGCGTGAAAATCAGTTTAAAATTCAGTGAGTTATTCTATTTTACGTATGCATACAGCTCCTTCCTCAATAGAAGTGAATGCACTGTGGAGGCGAAGCGAGACCCATCCAAGATGGCGGCCGGCGAGGACGACGGCTCTGATAGGCAGCGGCAGTCAATGCGGCGTCTATGTATATGTCTATGGAACAAACGATGTACCCTACATTTTACTCCCGTATACCACAATGCAATGCAGTCGTCTTTTGCCAGAGGAGAAGAAGAAAGGCGCAACAAGCCAATAGTTTGCTTATATCAGCAAGCATGCTAGCTTAGATTTATTTAGGCTAATTACCAGCTGACGTCGGCGAATCAACAAAAGGTGCCTTAAATGCCTAAGATACGTTTGCCTTCACCTCCGTCTTTGCCTGAGGAGCAGGACTTGGGTCAGCAGCATCCAAACAATCACCGGAATCATTATTTTAATACACAAAAAGAAAAGAAACGAATAGGATGCTGGCTACCAGCTCACGAGCTAACAATAGCCACTTAGCTCGCACAAGCCAGGTAGCTTGTAGCTTGTGCACTATCGTGGGCTATTACAGCTCACAATGCAGACACACAGCCGTAGCTGACAAAACCAAACGTCCACACCGTTGACATTTCAACAATTTATTGACAAAATGTACAACCACCATACAGTTCGATCATCCTCAAAGCACCCAGTTTGTTTACATGATGCTCGGCGCGTCCACTTGCGTCACAGGAGTATGCGGCGCAGCTACTGACGCAACGACATTCAGAAAATTTCAGTTAGTGTCCGAAATCTCGTTCAGTCGTTCCCCATGTAGTGCACTATATAGTAAACACGAAATAGGGAATAGTGAGTGAGTGAGTGAGTGAGTGAGTGGACGGTTTCAAACACAGCTACTGTATGTAAACAGTAAATTTCCTGTGAAAATAGAGAGAAGATAAAGCATGTAACGGGCATAACTTGACACGGCGTCCCTTAACATCAACAACCAACGCACCCAGGGTACCTTGCATGTCGTACCTGGACATGGAAAGTCCATGAGTAAAGGTCGATATGTGACGAGGTTGGAGTGATAATGTATTGTTTCTGGTTCTCCTTTTTCATTTGGTTTAACCAAAGAATCATGCTGCACTTCAACAGTGACTCGGCAATAATGCAGCTGCTGTGCTGTTGCTTTGTTGCTTGTAGTGTAAACACAGCATAGGCTAATGTTATGTGTACGGATGCTCAATTCTGGGCCGATACTGATATCCATGTTTAAAAAAACAATTTGGCCTATAGCCAATACTGATACTGCAACTGCTATCAGTGGGTTTGTTGTTGTTGTTTATTTTGTTTTTTTGTTGTTATTTATTCCCCCTTTTGTGCCAGGGAAACAACTCTTTCAAAGTCATTCAGTCCGTCATTACACTACCTTTGAATTAGCAAAAAATCTATCATACACATTTATGAAACAACTTTTAAAATAACCTTCTTTCACATGAAAATCTTTTTTACTATATATAATATATCATAATTCCCTTTCTAATTATCTATTTTAAAGTGATAACATCAACAAATGTCAACTTCAAAGAGCTGTATTTATTCAAGTTTCTTCCCCAAAACTACATTTTACAATATCACATCTGAACACATTATGAGAATATTATATTTCACCTTGGCCCAATACTCATATTTACTGAAGAGAGCTGGAACACATTTAAATTTGACTCAGTGCAACCTCCGTCAGCACTTAGTTTGGCTACAAGCTGTGTGTCAATAGTAAGTTTACTGCATTGTTTCGTCCCAATGGTGTCTCAGGGAAGATCACTGTTAATCCCAAATGCGTTTTCTATTGTCCCCAGATAAGGTTAGTTTCGAGCCCTGCTTTTTAGCCTTTGCAAAATTGATGTGACACACAGGAAAACATCGGCCACTGCCATCAGTGGAAGTCATTTTATTTGCAGGTGGGCTGATGGCAGTCAGCAAGGCGATTATTGGTCGGTAAATTGGTGCATCCCTAGTTAAAGTTACGTACAACATCAGATGTATGCTAGCATGTTGTTATTTTTTTTAATAATACGCTACAACAATGCAGTGAAGCATAGCCTTGAGAATGCAAGATAAAGACAGAGACTGAATAGTTCATAACAGACGTTGCATATTTGAATATTGTCCTGTTATTGTGGACACGTTAAGACCATTATCGTGACCAAACAATATTGCGTTGAATGATAATCTCGTCATATCGCCCAAGCCTAGTCAATAATATCACAAGATGACAAATAGTTTGAGTGTAGGTTTGGTACAGACTGAGTTCTCAAGGGTGATCAGCAACCAAACAGCATTCCTAAAATGGGCAATGGAATATGACAGCACTCAGTCCCAGAGACCCGTGGGTTTATAACTCTCCCAGGCTTTGGGTTGGAAACTGTCCCACCAACTAAACAGCCAAGTATTTGGCCGCCTCACAGTCCAGGCGATTTAACGGGCCCTGGGTTCCAGCATGCAAGATATGGTTGATCCAATTTAGGCCATGCTCAATCAACCTAATTCTACAGGGGACACGGAGGCTGGGTACTGCAGTGTGTGCAGGAATGGATTGCTCAACAAAGCAGCTTTTAAAGGTCATGTTTTCGCTGCCTCAATGCCTACAAGATCCTTATAGAGGGCACCGTTTGCAAACAGTGTATGTAAATTCATCACAAACCTCCAACTCAACAGTGATTTATGCTGTGAACCTGAGGGGTCTCAGTTTTGGTTCAGAACTGTAGTGTAAATCGCAGCATGGCCTTGCTGAGGTCGTGTTTGTGCAGTAGTATCTGCACTCTAGGAAGCTGAGAGGTCTTTCAACATTACACAGACACTACAAGTATCTGAAATGTTTTGGAGTAATTGAGTATAGCCTATAAAGTCTTGTTTCACTGTTTACTCTTGCTTCCCTTTTGTTGTAGACGCAGAGTAATTACTTGCTAACACTGTAACTTGTCACAAATGTATGCATGTCAACGAGGTTCTGCTACTCCTTCTCAATTTCCTCGTCTTTCTCATGGGGTGCACGGTGTCATGCTTTTGCTTCTGCCATACAAGGAGCCAATTATATTATCAGCATGGGACCTCCGCTTGACATCGCATGTCCTGATGGTATAATGAAATAAAAGAGGTTTCACACACGTGCTCCCACTGTGTCCTTGACGTGCGGGAATGTCTACTTTGCAATTTCCGTAATTTGGGTGAGAGGTATATTTTCAAAGATACCGTGGTGTTGAACGTTCCCTACAGGGGATAGGCAACCCCGTCTTCCATTTCAAGGGGTGATTCTTTTAAAGGAGGCAGAGACAGTTACAATGGAGTATTCCACATTGTGAAACTGGCTTTTGGATTTTCCTGAATACCAGTTAAAACTCCATTAGGACATATTTTTTTATATTAACATTAAATCAAAAGAATTACTGTAATATGAGAGGGATATTAATACGGGTGGTCCCACAGTAAATTAGACGATGATCAAAGTTTATTACAACATGAATCTTATTTTTTTAATTTTGGTCCTCAGTCCTATTGGTAATAAATGTAGCCACTGAGTGAATTGTTAAGATCTGGAAATGTGGTAACATTGCTAAAAAGAAGCCACAGATCAGCTTCCTGGTTCAGTTTTGACCTAGACCACTTAAAAATGGAAATGGCTAAATAAATAAATATGATTTGAACTCCTGCAGCTCCCTCCTCTCTGCCCGAGGCTCCTCCCGCCTCCACCTTCATACAGGAGCCCTATGTTTCCTATTGATTTATTTAATCTTATTTCATTGTAGAGTTGCACACAGCACATTCACTTAGCCCCTCCTTGTCCTGCTCTCTGTTTATCAGACCACAAATGAGACAAGAATTAGCCAGCTAGTGCACCCTGCGGTCCCTCCGCCTCGCTCCATGCTGGTATGGGCTACTTCACTGGGTGGTGAGCAGGTTGCAGCTCTAGAGGCTGACCTTTAGTCAGTGACTGGGATTCAGTTTGGGCAAACCCTAGCACCAGGGGTCACAGCAGGTTGGTGGCTGGTTGCCAGCAGCAACGTAGGGTCCAGCAGCAACAGAAAGTTTGTTCATCTGTGGGGAGTTAGGGTGGTTTGATCCCCCAGTGCTTGGGTTTGTGCTGGTGAATTCGAGATGCTACAGTCCACTGACTGAAGGGCCATTCCCGAAACTACTGCCTGCTCTCCTCCCGGCAACGTGGTCTATAGCGACATGGAGTGAGGCGGAACATATACTGTGACATGGGGCTATAGCTAGCTACATTAACATGAAGTTGAATTAGCCACAGACATGAGCCTTTGCTGCAGTTAGCAGAAGGCTAAACTATTAGCAACATTTTCTTTCCCACACTGACATACTTTGCTGATATTGACATGTTGTATTGCGTTTATCTCTTTCTGTTTATCGGACCACAAATGAGACAAGAATTAGCCAGCTAGTGCACCCTGCGGTCCCTCTACCTCGCTCCATGCTGGTATGGACTACTTCACTGGGTGGAGCAGGTTGCAGCTTTGGAGACTGACCTTTAGTCAGTGACTGGGATTCAGCTTGGGCAAACCCTAGCACCCGGGGTCACAGTGGGCTGGTGGCTGGTTGCCAGTAGTAACGTAGGGTCAGATAACAACAGAAAGTTTGTTAATCTGCAGGAAGTTAGGGTGGTTCGTGCTGGTGAATTCGAGATGCTACAGTCAACTGACTGAAGGGCCATCCCTGAAGCTGCTGCCTGCTCTCCTCTTGGCAAAGTGGTCTTTCGCAGCAGGGAGTGAGCGAGAAGACATGTTATGACTCAAGACTATAGCTAGCTGCATTAACATGAAGTTGAATTAGCCGCAGACATGAGCCTTTGCGGTTAGCAGAAGGCTAAACTATTAGCAACATTTTCTCTCCCACTCTGACATACTTTTCCGATATTGACATGTTTTATTGGGTTTATCTCTCTCTGTTTATCAGACCACAAATGAGACAAGAATTAGCCAGCTAGTGCACCCTGCGGTCCCTCTACCTCGCTCCATGCTGGTATGGACTACTTCACTGGGTGGAGAGCAGGTTGCAGCTCTGGAGACTGACCTTTAGTCAGTGACTGGGATTCAGCTAATGCAAACCCTAGCACCCGGGGTCACAGCTAACTACACTTAGATGAAGCTGATTAGCTGCAGCCAGGAGCTTTTGCTGCGGTTAGCAGAAAGCTAAACTATTTGCAACATTTTCTCTCCAACTCTGAAATGCTTCGCTGATATTAACACGTTTTATTGAGTTTATTGTCAGACTCTCTTTTAGACTCTCGTTTGATGTCTGCCTACCTTTTGTAGGGTTGCTTTACAGTGGAGGCAGTTGTTTCCAAATCTAGAATGGTGACTTTTTCTGCATAATTTTCCACCATTGAATCAGGGTTTCTCCATCTGAGACATGCACATGCATCTACATTTGCCAGAAGGAACGCCCTCCTTCTGAAATGACCTGTGATTGGCCCAAGTTTACTATCATGGCCTAGATTTTCTCAAGCCAGAAAACCAAGCCAAAGGGAGGTGCAGCAGTCTTGAGTTTTCCCAGACCACTTGAATAACCATTTGCTGATGCCACAATAATACTATGTACCCCAGCTAATGGTTTAGATAATCTAGAAGTTTTAGGCATGTTTACAACCTGTCTGTTTGTTTGTGCTTTTGCCCTGTCTGACTTTGTTGTAGTGATGCCCCTGTGTTCCCACATAGAGGCAATTACTGTAATGTCGTTGTAATAAATAAGAATTGATCTTAAGCAGCTACCTGCAGCCTTTTGTCAGCTTTTATCTGCTTCAAGCTCATTGTTCTGGCTCACTGTTCCATCTCACGCTACATGAGATTTAAAAACAGGTTGCAGTTTTTCACATAACCAGAATGCATTAGTGTAGTTGTACTGAAGACTACCTTTTTATTTTGATATGGAGTTTTTTGTTTTTAGAGTTGAAATGACAGGTCAGATAATATAATAGATTCATTGATTAATAATTGATTAAATTGTCATTTATCAAGCAAACGTGCCAAACATTCTGTGTTTCTAGTTTGTCCAGTGTAAGAATTTGCTGCTTGTTTTTATCCTACATGTTATATCCTTGTAAACTGAATATATTGGAATAAAGACTAAATAACTAAATAATAATCAATGATGAAAATAATTGGTAGATGCAGCCCCAGTTTATTTACAGACACAGTGTTGGATTTCAGCCGCATATCTTTTCACAACAATATTGTTTTTCATAAATTGAAAAACAGTGTCGAGGAAAAAGATTCACTGTGAGGAGAGTGAGAGATACAACATGGAGGAAAGGTTGACTTGGAGGCAGTCGACTGTAATCGGCAGCGATGAGGAGAATTTTACTGACTGTTGGAAGTCATCGAGTCTAACATGCGAACTTTTACAGCAGTCAGGAATGTTTGTTGTAAATGCTCAACATGCTGCAATAAAATGTGCCAAGCAGTGCTTGATGCCGGGGTTTAAAAGAGGCTCGTTATAATGAGATCTCCCACCAACAAACAGATGTGGCAAACCAGCATTCTGTGAAGTTAACATCTGTAGATAATTGGATGGTGTAGCTATTGTGGAAAACACGTTGTGGGCCCCTGTTTCTCAGTGAGAAGTCATTATCAGTGTTTATGTTAATAGCTTTGCCATACCAAACCTGCATGTGTTTTTGGACCGAAGGGGGTTTGGCTGACTGTATCTGCTTTCCCTGTCTTGGTCACGGGTGCATTGCTACTTGGATTTTCAGAAGTCTTGAATATCTGAGCAATCTGTTGTGAATTTACAAACTTAGTACAGCAGTTTACAGAGCGAGGCTTTGCTCTCTCTCTATGATTTGGCTCTTGCCAACCGTGGGTTAAACTAACATTAATCTTGCCGTGTGCCTGCCTCGAGGTTAAATTTTTACAGAAACTCATTCTCAAATCACAAAAACCTGCCAACTATGTGTTTTCAGGGAAAAAAAGTGTTGTTATGCATAAATTTTGCCCAAGTTGTAACTTTTTAGTTGCTTGCAAAGAGAGATACTTTGGAAAAACATCCTAAATCTGATAATATAACAGGTTTACCTGCCTGTCTACCTCAAAGGTCAGTCAGCTCTCACTGAAAGAAAAAAAGAAACACCACATAGGTCGACTGTGAAAGCTGCTTATTACGACCCATCCTTGTGTTTATTGTAAAGTGGTGCTTTCTGGTGGCCATAGTAATTATTACAGGAGCAGAAGAGGAAATTACGTGACGTGACGCACCCATAGGATGGTTAGAAGGGTAACATTTCCTCCAATTTTCAATTATGAAAGCGAGGGGCTTACGTGTCAAAGTAAAAAAGGCCCCATCAGAGCTGAAGTTGACGAGAAAGAGAAAAGATAAAGAGTCTTTTGCAACGCTCTTTCATACCTCAACGACAGAGTAGGTCGATTTCCATTGACTTCCAAAATGACTTATATGATCGCCCCGAAAACGACATGTATTACCAACCTTATGGTCAAAGTTTTAAACATGTCCTTAACGTCATAAAACTGTTGCAGCTCCAAAGCTACCTGGTTAGGTTTAGACAACAACTCTGTGTGGTCAGGTTTAGGAAAGTAAATAAGTACTTTTGTCACTCACACAACATGACGTATGCTGCTAGTGTAGCATGCTACACATACTAGGATATTGGGCTATCTTGTTATCAAAAGAAGTCAGTGTTGACTTTGTGATGCAAACATCGCATTTCTGTGCATTGAAGACAGCTGCCATTTGATGTGTTCTTTGTTCCGTCTTCTGTGGACCAAACTACTCCTAGTCCTTGGTAACGATACCAGGGGACATGGTTTTGTCTGTTTGTTTTTTTCAAGCATCCCAGTGTAATAACATGTGATGCTGGCTAGAATACAATGGCAAAGGGCAGATTGAACCTGGAGCGCTTTGTGCTCACAATGCACAGGTTAAGTGAACCGCAATGTGGACTTGAAGCAAAATGTATTAAGACGTCTCAAGGACGTCTGAGTATTGTTCGTTTCAGAAGGGTCTGAGCTCTTTGGAGTGTACACCTATGTGCAAAAAATGCTGACTCATTGCTCTGAGTCTGTTTGGAGGGCTGAAAGGGACCAAGCGCAAAAACACTCTAAAATGATGGAGATGAGCATTCTTTTACAAAAGGCCAAGGACAGAGGAGGACGAGAGAGGTGATGTACTACAACAGGCTATTTTAACATCTTTAGTCTAGGTCAGTAACCCAGTATTATTCAGAAGGAAATTGAGGGTCAAACTGAAGCTCAAACCAGAGAAGGGTGAGGTTCATTCCAAAAGTTGCCTTCACAAACTGTGTATGCCGTGCACACCATATTTGTTTTCCAGCCTTTGTCACTATTGTATGTCATTTTTGGTAAATATCCCAATAGAAAATGTGTGATTAAAGTACAAACATAGGAAAGTAGCAAGTAGTCATCCATCTTTTAAGTGGTTGCATCTTAAGTATGATCTCAAGTACACAGCTGATATCTTACACGGTTTGTTTACATGACATAACTGAAGGGCAACCGAACCAGGTCTCGGTTACAAACGAACTCTGGTGCAGTTCGTTTGTGGTGAGAACGTGTTCCGACCTCGTTCTGAACCAGCTGCAGTCACATTACGCATTGTTTGGGTTAAACATGAGCATGTTACAGTCCTGGAGGGTTATTGATCTGCACCTCCTCCTGTACTGCCTCATTCTCGGAACCCATCGGCTATATTCGGTTTCTGACTTCCGGCAGACGGCGATACAGCCTCTGGGGGCAGACCCTCGATTTTTTGGCATTCCGGTTTGATTTGGGCAAAAGAGGCGAATTTCCGTTTCTGACTTCCGTTTATATATAAGTAAATATGCTGAACCATTGTGATGGATTCAGAGTTTGCAGTGACGTCAATTATGTTCCGCTTCGTTAGTTCACCGCACGGACCGTTTCACCCGGCAACAACTGCAGCCGGCTCAAACGTGATCGGTCAATATCATGCGGACTACAAACAGCCTACAACCGGAAACCAAGGCTCTTCTGCTCTTCTTCTGGAGCCAAGATCTCCGGGGTTTGCCTACAGACTCTACATTCACTGAATGTAGAGTCTGTATATAAAGACTAGTACTCCCTTAATATGCACATTCAGCACATCCAGTGCATCAAAACATTGTTTTCTAGTTGGAGCCGCGCCTCGTTTTCAAACTGTATGGTTTGACTAAAATGAACAATGACAGCAATATAGTCCACGATGAGCAGCGCTGAAATCAACCTGCGTAGTTGTCCCTCCATTGTGACATTAGAAAGTGTCACATTTATCTTGCAAGTGTACTCTTCTTCAACGTTTTGTTTACTTCCTGGATTTTTCCCACATTGAAATTCTGGCCAATCAAGAGCAGCGTTCTCACACAAGGCATTTGATCTGGTCCTCTTGTAAATGCTGCCGTGAGAACATGAACCCACTCTAGCCAATTATACAATTTTGTCACAAAATTAGTCCCTGAATCGGACCAAAGCAAGACAACTCTAGGTCTGAAAGCACCCTAAACGATTCAGTGTAGACACAGAGATGCTTGTTTGCTGTCAGGACACGGTGTTAGGAGATGTAAATATGTCTGACTTCAACAGATTTTCCTGGTCTGAAACCAGATGATAGAAATTTAGAGCCCAGCAGCACTAATGATAGAGCTGCTTGCTGTGTGTGTTTGAGAGACACAGAGGAAGAGATGTAGAGAGGGTAAGAGAAGATGGACTTGCACGATGTTTCTGTAAGTTTTTAATAACTTACTCAGAACACTGTTTTGTAACTTAATGACCCTGGATACTTTCTAACAAGCTTACCCAAACCACCCATCCTGCGGATTGTGGGTTGACCCGCACATCACAACTATATAAATATGAATTTCATGTAGTATTTGGGTTCCAGGTTTTCCTCTGTGGAGAACTGCTTGATAAAACATTGATGATTTGGTGGGATGAGGTGTTCCTTTTACTTTAGATACCCACAGGTGCCCTTCTCCTATTTAGTATTCTCTGAAAACTGTTGACTAATTTGAAACCTTCTCTGAATGAAGATGTGCTCTCTGTGTCTGTGTCCCAGGCAAAGTTTGTACTTGACTGCAGTTTCATCACATTTGATATTCACATTTAGTCTTGTGGCATACCCAATACATCATTTATACATTTCAGAAAATAAGCATATCCAAGGACAAGACATTGGATGGCAAATGCATCATGATGGACAATTGAAAATGTTTATGTTTGCTGAGCTTTGTATGGAAGTAATTTAATGTCTTAAGCAATGAAATTGACTTGATGTGATGAAGGTTGCAGAAGGCTATCATTTGTTTATAATCTCCTTCCCAACACAAACAGCTCATTCCTCCAGTCAGTCAGTTCCTTATAAATAAAGCATAAAGCATAAAGCATGCAGACAGGTTTGCAGAGTACATTTGCTGCTTGACTAAATGTAAAAATAGGCAAGATGTGATCTACTCTAAGTGATTCGAACTCGGTATGTTGACAGGTGCCTGATATGCCTCGAGCATCTTAGAAATCCTGTGACCACAAGCACTCCTGGGATTTTCATGCATTATGCTTCTAGGAGTTTACAGAGAAAGAGGCGTTAAAAAACATCCAGTCGGCAGCAGTCCTGCTTTGTTGTGGGAGAAGTCAGAGGAGAACAGCAAGAGCCATTCAAGCTAAACGCAGGCCGCAGCAGACAGCAGCTTAATACAACAGGGACGTTCAGGAGGTGACTTGTACAACGTACATGTAGAACAGTGAAAGACCGTGGCAGAATGTTATCTCGCTGCATACCACAGTACAAATTGTGGCTGAACAGCTATTTTGTTCATTCAGCAAGAAATTGTGTTTATGTTGGCTGATTTCTTGTTGGGGAGGGGGGGGCCCATGGGGTTATATCTGGGTCTGAAAAGTGAAGCTAATACAGAAGTGCTTTAAACCTGGGTTCTTTGTAATGGTCAGCAGGGGGCAACTCAACTGGGCGCTGAAAGAATTCCGATTGTATGTAAGTCTATGAGAAAATAACCCTTTTTCTTACTTTATTTATCACTTCAGTAAGCATGTCACTAATGTGTATGTCTATTCAATTCTTCCTAAACACAGCATGATGTCCATATTTCAAATTATGGTCCCATTTTAAGTGAACTTGATGATTAGGCAGGGTATGTTTTAGGGTGATTGACAAGTCGCTACAAGGACAGTGTCCTCGTGTTCTCAGTCAGACTTATGGCAACCCGGTCTCACTCCCAACTCATCCAATGCAGGTGCTTGGTCATGGCATTCTGCATCAGATACCAATGCACAGAGGTATCCTTTAGCATTGGTATTAAATATACTAAGCTGCAGCACTTTTTGACTCAGGTGCGAGGGGAGGTGGATGGGTCAAACAAACTCAGAACTTTAACCCGGGAGATTGCTGTTTGTTTCCTGTGCGAAACCAAAACTCAGTTGAGTCATTTTAATAGCAACACAGTGTGCTAGTATATGTAGCGGTAGCCCCTTTAACACTGGCAGATTTTCCGCGAATGTTGGGCCATTTTGCCGGCCAGCTACGAGCGTTTATACACACAGAAGCGGAAAGGCGAGTTGATCCGAGGCCTCGGAGGGTAGTCATATTGGCGGAACCGTTTTGGTTTAAAAAGACCAAGGCGGCCTTCCGCAACGGGAGGGGCTGTTGAAGACTTGTGGGAGGAGCTGTTGATGACGCCGCACGTGCGAGCCACTGGTGGTGGATAAACAGGAAACAGAAGATAGCAGGAATTAGCGAGCAGCTAGTAGCAAGAGGGAAACGCAAACCTGACAGACACTGTAAAGATGAGCAACTGGGGAGACAAGGAATTGCGTGCCCTCCTTGTCCTCACAAACGAAGAGGCCATTAACTGTCAGATGACGGGGACGGAGCTACACGTTTTGTTACCTGCTCACGCCCCCCATTGCCCCGAAAAAGGTGCATTCTGTATAAACAAAAGTAGGCAGGCAGCAATTTTCCGCCCTCCCCGAATTTTTTTTTATACTGCCAATGCTGAAAAAAGACTGATTGGGCTTTCCTGCAAATTTGCACAACTCTTATCTAAAAAGGTCTAGTGGTGCAGGTAGGATTATATTTCATAGTACGCACAGGAACCGCCCGTCCACTTGTTGGGTACCTTTAACCGTTTGCTCATTTCTAACTACTTTTGCTTTCTAACACACAAGATAAGTAACACAATATTGCTAGCATCACAATTAGGCACCCAAAATGTGTATCATACACTGACCTCTGGCCCATGACATATGCACCAATCATCGAATCATCAAAATGCATCTCAGGCACATTTATCAGTAAAAAAGAATCCATGACACAATCTGCTGCTTTTGCCACGATTTTATTTTCAAGATAGGACGACAAATCATTGAATAAAATGTACAAACAGTGCTTAGAGGATTACGACTGCTGGAGCCACCGATATGTACATGAGGGACGTATGTCACCTGACGTGTGTGACGTATGTCACCTGACGTGTGTGACATGTCACGTGGTGTTAGGCTACGTTAGCACAAACATACTTAGGTCAAACCATGATGTTTGTTTTCTAAACCTAACCACGTACTTTTGTTGCCTAAACCTAAACAGGTTAACCTAAAGATAAAGTTTGAGGGGTACCAAGAGTGTCATACTTTGACGTTTAGGGCCCCTAACCAAGCATTGGTATTTGACAAGTTGGGAGTGAGAATGTTTTGAATGAGAATAGGTTTTATGGGTACCCATGAGTCACCCCTCAAATCAAGAAGGCTTGTTCTTAGTGAATATTTGTCCCTTACATGCAATGTACTCCGTCAAATTAAAGCTGTATTTTTGTATTTTTAAAGCAGTGGTTTCCAGCTGGTCCAGCCATGGGGTCCAGATTTCTTGTTAGTCATTAGTTCAAGGTCCAAACAGTTTAAAATATTTATCGTCACACTTGTGATTGGCCATGTTGTTGAACTAGTTTGCTTTCTGTTAAGTAGCTGTCCATTAGTCACACACTCTAAAGCAGGAAACAGCACTTCAAAATAAAAACTCTGTGCAAGGAATTCACTGTACTTCATATTAAGATGTGTTTTGTACAAGTCACCATGACTCACTTTTGGACCGTGACCCACCAGCTGGGAACCACTGTTTTAAAGAAAAAGACAACTAACCTATTTGAAGGACAATAAATCAGCTAACATGTACAGATACATAACACATTAAAACATGGTTGTTGTGGAATCCAAGAAGAAACCAAAGTATGGGGAAAAAGTGGGGAAAAGTAACAGGTATTTTCACCAATCTGAAAATCTTTGAGGTGTGTTTTGCTGTGGTTCTATGGCATGAGTGTGGTTGAAAAACAGCTTCAATTAAATGCTCCTTTTATAAGTTACTGCCTCGCCACAATATTATTATTTTATGATGTAAACTTAAAGTGAGCTTCCCCTGTTTGAAAGACCAGCAGCCGCCTCTGGGCAACACATATGAAAAATGTCATCCCTGCCTGTAGTCTGAGAGTTGGGATTGAAAATGTGTTTAAAATTATCATCTCTGGCTCTGAAAACCAAGATGGCGACAGCCAAAATGTCAAACTCGAGGCTTCTAAATCGGAGTCCACAAACCAATGGTTGATGTCAAGGTAGCTACCTCCATTATTTTATACAGTCTATGGTTTTGCTCTAAACCATTGGTAGAAAGTCATAAACCCATCCCATTGACATAATGTTCCATCCAGTGCTTTTTTAAAATCATTTTCTCAACAATTAAAAACAAAAACGCCAATTTAAGAGATGTTATTTCTGTAAGTCAGTTATATACATCTGCTTGTGAGCATTTTTCAGCCACTTTTCTGTCACTACTATACATAGATGTAGCTATCTGTAGGAAGATAATGTCCCCATTGTTTATCCTGCCCACAAAACTCTAATTGGCTAACTTTTTCTCCAAGTGGGGGAAACATCTGTTTGATCTGTTTGAATCACTGTCCAAGTCGGAGGTGTAGACGATGATTCAGAGGTCTGGAACCAGCCTGCACCAGCTGAGCGCCATTTAACAGAGTGTCTCTTTTCATGGTTTAGTCTACTTTCTTTCAGGATGATACCATGTTAGGATAATGTGTGATGTAATGAAAAAGGCATCATTTAAACACAGGTCCAGAGGCATGGCATTGACTTTTGTTTACTCCTGTGGCCTACACAGGCACAGACCACAATCTGAAACCAACAGAGAACTTTTGGTTGTCTGCAGCACCTTGTGAAACCGATGTCCGGAAGGATTCAGGTTATTTTGTAGACAAAGGAGGATTCTAACAAGCACTAGATAAGAATCCCATTTCAAAGTGAAGCTCTTCCTGATAGACATAATTTAATTTGCGCTACCAATCAAAGCAACTGGCTAGTTAAATTAAAAAGGGAACAGGAGATTCTGACCTTCAAAGGAGGAGCTTTATCACAGCCAGTCTGCATGTTTACCATCCTACTGTAGCCTTACCTTTGATTTAATGTGATCTAGTATTAAATGAGACAAGCCTATAACCACATCCAGAGGTGCAGCTGGAAATATATGGTGGCAATTAATAGATTCATGATGAAATAATACCAACAAATAATATTCTCATCTCTAGCACCTTGCACATGAAATTACCAGAAAGAAATTGCTAGTGAAAAATGTTTACACCCAGTTGCACTTCAATGTCACAACTGACAAAACTTGATGAAAGAAAAATCTATGAAAGACGTAGCGTTTGCGTCACTATTCATCAGGGTGCTGCACGTCAGCGACGGGCTCCGGTTCAGGTGATAAGATGTTTTGGCCAGGTTTCAAGTAAAATGTTTTACTGCACTGACATCCTTTTTATTACTTTTTGAGTAGAGGTGATATTGAGTTGGCTTGGCGGGTTCAGACACACTGCGAGATAACAAATTGATCATGAATTAATAAGGTCACTACTAATCAAAAAGTCCCATGCTTAGGTCTGAATGCATTAGCAGGATCAGACAACATGTGTTCAGAATCAGAGGAGTTGGCGAAGGCTCCCGGGGCGGGGGGACGAATACCAGACAGACAGGGGGTCAGAAAGTCAAAGGTTAATGAGGAGACAGACCAGAGATGTCTGGATACATTACAATTGATGACATTCTTTTATTAGTGTTTACCCAAATAAATCATTCTGTTGGGTGTCTGAAGAACACATTCTCTTTTTTATGGTTTAATTTTTTTTTTTTTTTATCTATTCAGACAAATCTGAACAAATCGACAGTACTGTTATTGGAGCTTATACCCATCTTACTATATAATGACGAAAACTCTGTTCCACGTTTTTCTCCTCAATGACTTGGTCAATCCATGTGAAATTTGGCACAGTGGTAGAGGGTCATGGGAGGATGCGAATGAAGCAATATTACATCAATTGGCCAAAGGGGGGCGCTATAGCAACCGATTGAAATTGCAAACTTTCCTCAAGAACCCATAGCTTCTGGTTATATAGATTTTCCGCCATTTTGAATTTTTTGAAAAACACTTAAAATCGATCTCTTCCTAGGAAGTTT
>NC_065526.1:7009033-7100586 GCF_006386435.1 Epinephelus moara | reverse complement strand
TGGCGCTATAACAACAGAAAAATGCTTAAAAATGGCTAAAATGCGACCGATCGCTGTGGCTCCCCCTGTGGACCAATGTTTTTTTTTTCTAATGGTAATGGTATGCTGTACATAATCACGGAAACTGTCAGTGTGTCATTCTGTCAGTCAGTCATTCTGCCTGTCCCACGTTTTTCTACTCAATGACGTGGTCAGTCTATGTGAAACTGCACAAAGGCATTGAGGATTGGCATAGGTAGAAGGTGACAAAGCTACCAATGGGTATGGACTAGTAACAGTAGTTTAGCAACCACAGCAGTACAACCAACACATTCTCACTCTTACAACGTCACATATTGACGTTTGGTCGTAGACTTTCCACGTCCACATATGACGTGCAAGGTACCCTGGATGCATTGGTTGTTGACAATCTGGGACACCATGTCAAGTTCTGTTACATGCATTGTCTTCTTTCAAAATATACTTCTGTTTTGGCTTTAGAATCTTACGGGATGCGAACACCGCTCTCTCTCGGGTGAAAGTTGGTGTTTGTTGGGGCTACAATTTGCATGAGCTCACCAAAACTGGACAATAGAGGATTGGAAAAACATTGCCTGGTCTGATGAGTCTGGATTTCTGCTGCGACATTCAGATGGTAGGGTCAGAATTTGGTGTAAACAACATGAAAGCATGGATTCATCCTGCCTTGTATCAACGGTTCAGGCTGGAGATGGTGGTGTAATGGTGTGGGGGAGATTTTCTTAGTACCAACTGAGCATGGTTTAAACGCCACAGCCTACCTGAGTATTGTTGCTGACCGTGTCCATCCCTTTATGACCACAGTGTACCCATCTTCTGATGGCTACTTCCAGCAGGATAACGCACCATGTCACAAAGCTCAAATCATCTCAAACTGGTTTCTTGAACATGACAATGAGTTCACTGTACTCCAATGGCCTCCACAGTCACCAGATCTCAGTCCAATAGAGCACCTTTGGGATGTGGTGGAACAGGAGATTCATCATGGATGTGCAGCCGACAAATCTGCAGCAACTGTGTGATGTCATCATGTCAATATGGACTAAAATCTCTGAGGAATGTTTCCAGCACCTTGTTGAATCTATGACACGGAGAATCAAGGCAGGCAACCTGGGACTGGCAAGGTGTACCTATTAAAGTGGCCAGTGAGTGTATATCTGTCTACCTAAATATTCATGGATTCATCTATATATATAGAAAAAGATTAATGGTTAGATATTCACTGTTAAAGTCAAAAAGACCTATAGACTAGTTTGAAATTGATATGAAGACATACCACTGTGTTTTCATTAGAATTATGTTTCCACCTGCTTTGACACCCATGAAGCTCTCCCTGTTTTCTAAACAGGCAAATTGTTTATTCATCTCAACATAACTGATATTGATTGAAGTAGCTGAAGAAGTGTTTTGTACAGGCAATGGAGTGCTATGGCATGTAATTATCTCCTACTGTCTTATGCTGATAAGGGGAAAAAAAATGCCGTGTCTAAAAAATGTTAATCCGGGTATTAGACAAGAGGGAAGATGCATCTCTGGGAATTAGTTTTCAAATGCTTTCATTAGAGCCCTGTGATTGAAATAACTTCTTTGGCTGAGAAAGTTTTGCAAGGCTTTCTCTTTGCTTTAATAACAAATGACTGGGCAGTGTTTGTACTGTAACTGCATAGTGGCTGAAAATTGTTCACACTGCAAATGAGCAGTGTGGCTTTTTTTCTTTTATATAAACAGGCCTCGCTGGTGATTGCTATCATTGGAATATCTGAGAAAATGTGGCTGTTATCTGGAAAAGCTTTTAAGCTATTGTCTAAAGGCAGAATTTAATGGTCAAATGGAACTGGAAGCACTAATCCACAGATTTACATTTTTTCAAAATAAAGCCTTAACACCCCTTTTTATGCTATCACTGTTCATCATTTTACAGTAATTTGAAGAATCTGAATGAGGGCAACATAAAGTGCTTCTCCTAACAAAGAAATAAAACACTGACTAATCTAAAGTACAGGCAAGCGCTCACCATGCAGGATGTTAATTCTATACCACTCAGAGCCATTTAATTTCCTCGCTAAGCAGTTTTCTCCTATGTGTAAACAAATGATAATATATATAATGTGTGTGTGCATTCTCACTCAGTTAGCATTTTACTAAAAGTAGGAAGGCTGTATAAAGTTGTTGGGTGAAACTCAGTCACGGTAGTGTCACAGGTATGAATAATAAAATGAATGATGGCTAAATCCCATTTAGCTGCTTTTGTTTCAGGGTGCTGATGTGCATGCTGTGTCTCACTGCCGGGACAGAGCCATCGTTAATGTTATCAGTAGCACCTGTGGGTTGTTTTTTTCTTATACTGCTATGACAAGTCAAAAAGTCTGCTCTGAAAAATGTTCATGCTCAATAAAACGCAAAGGTTTACATGGTGTTCAGCAAACCTTGGACCTCAAAATGTATGTTGTGTGTATCTTTCCTAAAGATACACTATGCAGGATTTTCCCAAGAAACAATGGTATCCATGGATAATCCTTACTCATACAGAAGTAATCCCTCTCAATCATCACTTATGACCCACTAGATGTGTGTGGTGGTGTGTTTTTCTGCAGAGACTCTGTACTCTGCCTGCATTGTCTTATTTTCTGTGCTCGGGACGTTTATGGGCGTTTGGGTTGTCACGGTTCACTGGTCTCAAGGTATACTGTGATATGAAAATTGACAGTTATCATATTGTACACTGTGATACATTTGTGTATCTATGATCCATCCATCCATCCATTTCCGTAACCGCTTATCCTCTTGGGGGTCACCGGGGGGCTGGAGCCTATCCCAGCTGACATTGGGCAAGAGGCAGGGTACACCCTGGACAGGACTATCACAGGGCTGACACATAGAGACAGACAACCATTCACACTCACATTCACACCTACGGACAATTTAGAGTCACCAATTAACCTGCATGTCTTTGGACTGTGGGAGGAAGCCGGAGTGAATAAAAATGCAACTGAGAACTTTTTACTTATACTTCCATTAAAAAATGGTTTCAAGTTTTAATTAAAGTCTTAAAACATGTGTTAAACCAAAAATAACCCTCCATTTTCACTACTTAAAGGCTCATTCTAACTGATAAAGATAATTCTATAATACCAGGAAACGGCATAATTTCTGTGACAGTCTCTTCACAAAGAAAATGTCATACCGTTGCAACCCTAATGGGCATGTACCCCCACTGTGCTCAGGTGAAGTCAGGGCTTTATAGAAAGGTAGCGACTTGGTGCCAGACCATAGGCAGCAGGCATCCATTTCAGTTCAGTTCAATAGAACTTTATTTATCCCAAAGGAAATTCTTGTGCCAGAGGAATTACACTAATACTAAGTACAGTACTATTCACAACCAGTACTAACCAGACAACTAGTGGGTTCCCCAGGTCAGGGTCACTCACTGGACCACATTTTAGAAATAATAGAGTATTAAATATCTGGCAAAATATACAAATATTCAAGATAAGAAGTGTTTTCAAGGTGCAGAAGCAAAAAACAGTATCTAATAAAGTGACAATTGACCTATGGCTAAGCCACGCCCCCCTCCACTCACTCAGACAAACTGTCAACATTCAGTGATCGGCGCTATGGCAGGTGTCACAGTACACGGCATTTCGCAGGAGGCAGTTGATGTTTTTTGGGGACATAACGATCAGATGTCATTGAGAAGTAACCAAAAGGGCCTAAACTACGCATTGTAGGGATATATTCATCATTTTATTGTTGAAAAGGTCGATGAAAAGCTTAAATTACAAGCCAAAATTTACAGGTCACAGTGTACGCTTGTGAACCGCATCTGGTTGCCGTCACCATCAAAGACAACAAGTTAAAGTGCCACTGAAGTTAAGGTTTTTGGCTCAGAATATGAGAAAAGGATAACGGCCTTTTTACCATCTTTACCAAGAGTGTCTCTCCGTTAGTTTGGTGCTACAGTATTTACACTGAATCATTCAGCATAACGTTTGCCAACCTTTGTTATCTCTGCCATTACAGATAAGTTAATGAAGCTAAGCTCCAGAAGTTAACGTTAGCTTAACTAGAGCCCTTTGGACAACAGCTAACAATGATGTACGATCACCAAAGTACAAAACTAGAACAAAATAGGCTAATGAACTCCCAGCAAACAAGGTGACATGATGAACAACGCAGCTAGGAGCTAACGTTAGGCTAACTTTAGCTAACGTTAGCTAGAGATGTTAAAGATAACTTTATATTTCTTTCCAGCAAAGTGACAATATGTTGCCTCAAACACAATGTTGACTTACCTTAGAACAGATGTAGACATCATTGTTAATCTTATTCACGTTGAGTTGATGTTGTGGTCTAACGTTACCACACAACTTTATCCAAAGGAGACACTTTTCTCGGTTGAGATGTGGTTTAAAGTGTAAAAAATACACCTGGTCGCCCAGGTCGCCCAGCCTCTCAGGATACCTGTTGCATGTACCCCATGCACACCGTTTGACCATTTTTAAACTTTAAATATCAGAAAAAGCTCATAAAACCGAACAAAACTGACTTTCTGTAATGCATTTCAATGAACGTCCAGGCAGAGAATGTCTGAGTGTATGGGAATGGCTATAAGCACTGTGACTGGCTAATCGCGTTTAAGGGCGGGACTTAGCCATAGGTCAATAGGAGTACAATAAGTGCAAGAATTACTAAAAATGAACAAAAATGGTGGAAAAAAACAGACTGCACCTGATAATCAGTGTCATATTGAATATGATGACTGAGAAAATGATACTGCACTACACTGACAAGTGGACATGATATTGAAGAAAATATCCAGGGGAGGTTAAACACCAAACCAGAGTGAATCTGGGGTTAGCTTTACTTTCACTTCATTGGCACGCGTGTTCATAAACAGTGACCAACAGTCCCTCTCCAGGTATTCATTAAACCTCTAAAAACATACTTCTGTTCAGCAAAATTACATATTCAAAAGCTCTTACCATAAAGAAGGCCCTTCATGCCTTAAAATGACTTAGATGACTCTACACTTTTGCCTCATTTAGTATGCAGGGATCAATGGATATGCAAATGCGTCCCACCCCTCAGCTGCTCGACCGCAGCTCAAGTGTACCTGCTCACCTTCACCCTACTTGTCAAATACACAAACCTCTACTTGTAAACAGGAACAGATAACACGAGCCTTCAGCTTGACTACATTATCGAACAGCTTATAATGTGTTGCTAATGCTAGATAAATCTTGTTCCAGCTCTGACAGGTTGAAGTAAAAGTGAAATGTAGCTTGCAAAATACCTGGCCTGGCATCTCCTCTTATACCCCTCCTTTTGCTGTAGCGTTTATGGGATTGGTTCCTCAGGTTTGTGAGGTAACAAATTCTGAAAGCCAGAATCCGTGTCATTAGTAAACTGCAGCTCCATTGATTTGTTTTGTAGCATATAAAAAGCAACATATAGACATGTTTAAAAGGATAGTGCACCCAAAAATGAAAATTCAGCCATTATCTACTCACCCATATGCCGATGGAGGCTCAGGTGAAGTTTTAGAGTCCTCACATCCCTTGCGGAGATCCAAGAGGAGAGGGGGTAGCAAACAACTTTTTATGTCGGGGCTTCAGGACACTTGGATCACTACGGACGAGCAGTATGGAGATATTTTGTAGTTTCAATTATGTGTTTTTGGACGTTTGAATCTGGGGCGCCGTAAGCCTCCATTAGGTGGATGGGTGAGTAGATAATGGCTGAATTTTAATTTTTGGGTGCACTATCCCTAAATCCCTAACAAAAAAACAACAACTTGATTTTCACTTGAGGGGGTCTTTAAGGTCTGGTCCTGTCACAAAGTGGCATAGCAAAAAGAGGCTAACACACCAGACAGTAGGAGCCAAGGTAGTGCTAGTCAGTCACAATAGCTCCCCAAACCATTTTTCAGTTTTATCTGCACTGGTCTCTTACTTGCCTGGCATTTTGTTCTCATGATTGTGCATCATTTAATTCAATAAAGAGCCTGACAGGGAAAAAACTTGATCAAGCTAGTTAGCAAGCTCCTTAGCCCACCCCTGCTTTAATCCCATAATTGGCTCTAATGTGTCGATGTGGTCGCATAATAATTTGTCAAACAAACCCTCCACTGCTGATGTGCTGACACATCAGCAGCACTTTCACACATGATTGTTGGTTACACCACGTTGGCCAGTGCAAAAGCAAATAGCAGCCTACCTGGTCAGGATTTGACCTACTAACCCAGCAATGATGCTTTGACCCTTGACTCGCTCTTTGGGCAGCACCCTGGGCCCCTCTTGAACTTGTTAACAGCCTTCCCATGTCTCTGGGCTGGGCAGCGGTGATTTATTCTCTGTGTCCTCACTACAAGGAGCACCGCAGGGTTGAAAGATGATTGTCCTCCTGAGCAGGGGAATAAACCGTGGCATGATGGTGTCAGGAACCCCAGCTGGAGCCCAGAGCAAACTCTATCACAGGCACAAAGGAGAGAGGTGACCTTTAATCAAAGCAAAGCTATTCATATTGCAGCTGTCACAAGAAAACCTCGTAACTCTGATTCTGGCCGTGTTTATTTTGGGAGTTTGGGACTTTTTTATATTATTTGTTCCTTTGTGGGCAGTATGCAAATGGTGGGGACGTTCCATTTAATCATAGCACTACGACTTGCTTCACTTAATAGCATGCAAACCTCGACAAGAATCGCTTTCAGTGATTATATTTACTGGCAAGGCGGCTTTATTTACCTTTCCGACACAAAGGTAACTGCTTTACATAAGGCATAGAAATTATTTAAAACATTTGAGGGAAATTACATTAAGAATAAAAAGTGACAAATATAATGCATGAGAAATACAATTTACATAAACACAATCTGACAATCAAGAAGGAAAAAAAATCTATTAATTATAACTAAAGCCTTGCTAGTGACCTCTAGAGGCGACAGTGTTCATTACACCTCTCTTTGTTGTCTACCATGTAGATTATGAGATGTCCTGCGTGTACTGTATGGAGGATTTTTCTTCTCCTGGTCACAGAAAAGCTGACATTTACACAAAAGAACATCAACATCAATCTCTGTTGCAGCAAACACAGGAAAGTGAGGACAAATAATAATTTTGGGCATTATCAAGAAGACAGGAAGAGATTTAGCAGCAGTGAAAAAAGAACAATGGTGCTATAAAAAAACCTTTTATAAAGATTACAAATACAAGAAGTCATGAGGAGCTGCAGTGAGCTAAATAACAGTGTTCTAAAAGCAAGAATAAAGACTAGTTGAGGATGCAGAGCTATAATCTTATGCTGACTTTAACTAGACCTAGACAATTTTGTACCACCAGCAGTGCCGTCGTGTCTCACTGCAGTAAGCTTCAGTGTGTATTAAATCATGTCCACCCACGCACACTACATCAACTCACCCACGCCCACCGCCCACTGACGAATCTGTCACGGCAGCTATCAATGACGGCTCCTTTGCTATGGTGGAGGAGCAGTGGTGTGTGTGTGTGTGTGTGCAAGCATGTCTGTATGCGTAATAGAGGCAATAAGCATGCATTTATCTGCGTGTGCATGCAAGAGAGACAGCAAGAGCAATGCATCTGTGTTAGAATGACACAATAAATCCTCTTTGCTATTTTGATTGCTGGAATTTAATCTCATTTTCTAAATACAGGCCATTTGATGAAATTAAAAGAGAAGGGAGGGACTTGAAGAAGCATGTGTTTGCCACTAAGGTCTATCACACTTCACTGTAGTGTAATTTTTTCCACTGAAGAGCCCGTTGAGGTGCCACAAGCCACCGTACACTTAGTGAAGATGAAGGGGGATGAAGTCATTATCTACTGATGTCTCTTTTAAATGCTTCTGTCCTACTGATGTGTACTCAGCCCACACTGTCTCCCCCTCTCACCCCAACCCTCCACTATCACCACTTCTCTCCACCTCTTCCTTATTTGACTTAATGCTGATAAATTAGCCCGTTCTCACCCACAGCATTTCTCATTGTGAGTGGCTCAGCTGGATTTACTGGTGCTTACTTTACAGCATGTTTCACCTCTTTTTCCATTGTGGAAATTGGTCACAAGGACAAAAAAGGTTCTGGCAGCGCAATTTTAGTGAAGGTCATTTACCGTAAAACCAACATTTAAGTTTGCAGACCCAAAGGTGACACTTTTCTTTTTATTTACTCACACCCAGTAGAAAATATCGAGATCCTTTTGCACGCTGTAGTTTTATTTCATTTCATGTAAACTGTGTGCTGTCTGCAGAAAAGCTTCTGAAATGTTAAAAGGAAAAATACTGGAGCTGTTTATTGCATTTAGAGAGGAACACCAGAGCTGCTAATTTTTACCTAGGAGACTTAAATTCTTTAAAGCCTTGCCATTGATGTAAATGAACATTATTATTCTCCCAGTGGTTTTCCTGAACATTACTATAATTACCATAATTATATACCGTAAAAAACAAATTTGCTGAACAACTGGAGCAATATCTCTACTGCCTCGCTGTTTAGTGCACGCATGCACATTTTTCTTCAGACGCGCTAACACTTTTAGCAAGCCTCTCATTCTTATTCCCCTGGAGAGCTTTTTCAATGGCTAAATAAAAAAAAATTAAAAGAGGGGAAAGGGGGTGGGAAGGAGGAGCTGGGAAAGAAAGGACTGTGTGCAAGCGTGAGAGAAGTGTCGAGCTTTACTGATATTGCTGGCTGCTGTGTGTGACGCTGGGATGCCATATCTGGGTCAGGCCTCCCAGCCTGGTTCAGGCATCATGTGAGATTCTCCAGGTAGTGCTCTTTAGCATCAACACGGGTGAGAGGGAGATGGATTTTGAGAATATCTTGTTCCGCAGGTGTTGTGCGGTAGATAAAACACTCCCTGGTAAGGCAGCTGAGCAGAGATTAATCAGCAGCACAGTGGGTCTAAAACATTCACAGACCAGCTGGTACCGCTCTCGCAGCTCCGATGCCACAGTATTACACTCGAGATCTCACCACTTGTCCCTACCTGGGTCTGTATTTTTTTTCTGACACAAACCAGCAGTGAAAAGTAATGGCAAAAGGCAGAAGTGTACACCCTTTACCCACTCCACCGAGCCATGCCCTTCTGTTACCCAGGGCCTCTGGGGTGCTGGCCTGTTGATGTACATAGTTTAATCAAACTGGCAGGGCGGCCTGTGCTGACAGGGTGTGTTATTTGAGCACATTGCTCTCTGTGGCTGGCCATCCCACTCTCTGCTTCCCTTAACATGGGAGTCAGTGATCAGCGCTACAGAGGGTGACCAATGTTTCTTGTTTTCTGGCACATCAATCCCATCCAGCACACCGCTCCTACGCTCCCATAGTCAGTGGCGCCCTCAAGGGTGTGGGGAGTGGGTGGTGGGGGTGCATCCATTGGTGCCAACCATGCTGGCAAAGCTTGACGGGTCAGGAACTAAATAACACTCCAAAGTTAGGCAACATTTTCCTTGAGGGAAAAACTGGCATGGCCATTTTGAAAGCAGTCCCTTGAACTCCTCAAGATACCTGAATGAAAAAAAGGTTCTGGTACCCACGAGTGTCCTCTACATTTGAGAACGTTTGTTCCCTCTAAATGTTTTGCTCCTTTCAATCAATGTACTCCTTCAATAAAAGCTGCATATTTTTCTTTTTAAAGAATAGCTCAACCATCCTATTTGAGGAACAATGAATCGTACAGATACATAACTGTAAAATACGAAACCAGAGTATATCAGTATGTGATTACTTTACTCTCCATATTGAAATACACTACTAAAACAGTATAGTACAATTACTGAAATTCAAATTCAGGTATGATGATGTTTGGTTTTGGTGGAAGTTGTGCCACCCTAAGGTTTTCAGTGGCCCCATCTGGCAACCCCTATGAAATATTTCTGGGGCGCCCCTGACCATAGTCTGAAGGCTGCTTTCAGACCTAGAGTTGTCTTGCTTTGGTTCAAATCAGGGACTCATGTTGTTCCAAAGTTGCATAATTGCCGAGAGTTGGTTCATGTTCTTACGGCAGCATTTACAAGCGGACCAGATCAAATGCCTTGTGCAAGAAGACTGCCCTTGATTGGTCAGAATTTCCATGCGGGAAAAATCCAGGAAGTAAACAAAACGTTGAAGAAGAGTACAGTAAACAAAACGTTGAAGAAGAGTACACTTGCAAGATAAATGTGACACTTTATAATGTCACAATGCGCTGCTCATCGTGGACTATATTGCTGTCATTGTTCATTTTAGTCAAACCATACAGTTTGAAAACGAGGTATGGCGCCGACTAGAAAATAATGTTACACGTAACATGCTCATGTTTAACCCAAACAATCTGTAATGCAACTGCAGTTGGTTTGGATCAAGGTCGTAACACGTTTTCACCACAAACGAACCGCACCAGAGTTCTTTTGTAACCAGACCGAGACCACCTCTTCAAGAAGGTCTCGGTCCGGTTGTTTTGGTGCGCACCTGAGTACGATGGCTGTGTTCACACCTGCCCAAACAAACCACACTTAGGGGGCAAACGAAGTTTAGTTCAATTAAACCGAACCAAACAGACTCTGATGGACTGATGATCTGTTCATTACCAGATGATGCATTCATCATAATTAGTAAGTGTGGCTGTATCTCACAGTAGATGTTGGTAATTATGATTATGTGTTTGGAAATGTAGCCATTGGTTCCATAGCAGGAATCTTTTGTAATTATAGCTGCAGACACCATTTTGTCTCATGAATGAGAATATTTGACTGCTTGAGCTCTTTATATTAAAATAGCTTGATTCCTGCTGGCGTTACCTCCAGCTCCTTGTTCGTTCCAACCGAAACATTTGACTGTGTTTGAAGGTGGGGTCCTTGTTGCCGCACTCAGTGGCTGCACAGCGGGGAGTGGAACCGTGGGAGATAGCGTGAACCTCTCACATGTTACGCCCTCCTAGTAAAGCTCCTCGCTGGCAGGTAAAAGGAGGCAGCTGGCAACACGGAGGTGGCACATGTCTGCCTGTAGCTCTGCCTAGGCCGGCAGCGCTGACAGCTACTGCAGTGTGCAGGGGATTGGACATGCCAGAGTGGGAGAAAACTAGGGTTAAAAAAAAAAAATCTCAAAAATAGAAAGAATTTTTTAAAAGTTACATTCTTCACCTGCGGTTTCAGCACACGCTGTAGTCTTTCATGCCTGTTCACTAATTGCAGAACTCTGTGTTTGACCTTGCCTGACAAGAAATAACCTACAAAAGAAAAACATCTTTGAATGTGGTAGAATACGGTTCTTTGCCTTTTGAATCAAAGAATGTGTGTGGGATTCTTTTTCTTTTAAGTTATGTAGCCTTGGTATGTATCTACACTTTTGAAATTGCTGTGAGCAAAATGCTTTTAGTCTGTGTTGTAAAATGGCCAGGAAGTAGGATGGGACTTGGCTCAGTGTAGCCATGCTGGTTTGGTTTGGTTGTGGATGTAGATGCACAGACAGTTTCTTCTCTTCCTTTTAAACGCCCCCTCCAGACACGGTTTAAAGTATGTAAAAATACTCTGCTATGATTAGGCCTAATATTTTGTTGAAAGTGGTTTTCCTACATAAAAAGGAAGAAAAAAAACTCAGAAAAGGGGGCTGGAAGCTCACCTACTCTTTCTCCCTCATTGAGAAAGTCTGGATGTGGCCTTCGCCACGCCCACCACCACTGATTGCGCTATTAACGGGTAAAAGAGCAGTCTGCAACAAGATGGCTAGCATTAACGTTAGAAGAAACATCTGAGAGATTCAGCCATAGGTGTTTGAGCCTCAGTCAGACCCAGACACAGGCAAGGATTCTGTAGTGCACCAAAAACGTGCAAATCAGAATGATAAGTGTAGTTAGCCCCCTCTTTTTGTTGTTCATGTTGTCTGTTAGCTTGCAGGCTAACTGGTAGTGGCTGACACATGTGACACATTGTGGAAAATATAATATACCTGCTGTGGTTTACATCCACAAACTGCACACTCTACCATGTTGCTGTCAAAGCTTTGACTACGCTAATGCAAACTCTGCTCTCTGTACAGACAAGTCCGCTCTGCGCTGGAGGTTTCCAAGTATCTTTGCCATAGAGACAGAGCTCAGCGCGTCACCAGTGTTGGGCAAGTCACTCTCACAATGTAATATATTACATATTACTTGTTCTCTGTGTAGAATAATACGTTACTCATTATATTACTTTCACCAAAATAACCTCAGAAGAATTAACAGGTATTTAAATGGACGAGGTTCATGTTGTTTCACAGCAGGTAATCAAAGCACAGACGCTCAAGCTTATTAATTTAATTTAATTTTTTAATTTTTAATTTTATATACTTTATTAATCCCCAAGGGGAAATTCAATTTTTTCACTCTGTTTGTCAATTACACACAGGTCCGAACACACACATGCACAAACTGGACCTATACATGCACTAAGTGGAGAGATGTCAGAGTGGGCTGCCCATGACAGGCGCTCAGAGCGGTTGGGGGGTTCGGTGCCTTGCTCAGGGGCACCTCGGCAGTGCCCAGGAGGTGAACTGGCACCTCTCCAGCTACCAGTCCACGCTCCATATTTTGGTCCGGACGGGGACTTGAACAGGCGACCCTCCGGTTCCCAACCCAAGTCCCTATGGACTGAGCTACTGCCGCCTATTACAGTTCATTTCAAATCCCGGCCAGCTCCTTATTCCTGCTGCTTTAAGGCAACCTTAGGACGCAAAAGCAGAAAGGGATCCGGTGCAGATACATGAATGGAAACACACTGCACATGATGACGCACATGATTACTGGCACCCTTTTATAAGATAGCGTATAATGAATGACATGACACCCACGCAACAAGTGTCGTGGATGTCTTTTTTCTGGTGGTGCACATGGCGGTGAGGGTGAATGAAAAATGAAAACAATGAGGTTTATTTCGGGTGGCGTTAGATGACATTGTAAGTTTAATAATATTGCCCATAATCCTGTTGGTAACATTAAATTACTTTGTTACTGTTGAAAAATAATATATCACTCATAATATTTTGCAGTGCTACAAAATGCAGTTAAGGGCTAAAACGCTAACAGAAAAAAAATTTGCATGCCAAAGGATTATTTTAGTACTTCAGGTCTACCACAGAGGAAAAGTTACACAAACAAACTTAATATTCTCGGCCATCTCATTGTTTCCTCTCCTTGCATTGCTTATATTGGAGAAAAGTGGTGGGAGACTTTAAGATTTTCCAGCAGATGACACAATAAAAGGGAGGCTGCTGTCCCTCACAGTGAATACTACAAATATATGCTCTGAATTGGAGCTCTGTCTCCACGGCCACAATAATAAATCATTTAAAATTGCACTTTGATTGAACATCTAAATAAAAATGTAATACACACCAATTCTGTTGACATTATTTTACTCTTTGGAACAAACTTCTGAAATAAATCATTTGGATTTTTAAGCTATTTTAACGACACTCAGGCTCTTTTCTTTTCATCAAACCTGTCTGGCTCTGCCTTGAATGCCAGCTCAGAGGTGTTTGTGTTGATACCACAATACAAAAGTGCATTAGCACTACAGTAAGCTTTCACAGACAAATAAGTTAGGAGTTAGTTAGATTAAATAACAGTTTATTTTAATGTAAAACAAACTTTTCTGTTGTTTTTTTTTTTGTTTTTTTTTAACTGTTTGTCCGCAGCAGCCAAATTGGTCTATGGGGATATTTTTGTGTGGCTCCACAGAGGTGCCCTCCTTTTCAGGATCATGCTGGTGGCAATTCTAGAGCTCTGTAGATGAGCTTCTGTTCATCGTTCTATTTTGAGCCAACCCTTTATGGTTGTGCAGTTTGGTATTCTGTGATGAACACTTTTCTGTGGCCACGCTATTACAGTAGCTCTGCAATGAGTTTTAAGCTAGTTTCAACTTGTTTCCTGTTTAGATCACAAGGCCTGATCAATGAAACCCCATACTGAGCAGAGCACAGCCATTCCAATCAGAGTCAGAGGCTGGTGGGTTGAGTACAAAGAAGAAAATCAGCTCACCACCACCCACCATGGTCACCCGGCTTAGATAGCCTCTGGATACTGGTAAATGGGCATGAGCGTGGTCATCATGAGTCAGTCTAATAAGCTCTGTAAGTGAGTAGGCAGCAGTCAGGTCATCTCAGCAGGATCTCACTTCTTTGGCTCTTCAATCCAGCACCTTTTATCTGTGCATCTATGGGAACGCTGACGGTACAGCGTCATTTAAAGGTTTTGTTAGTGTTAACTGTGTGAAATTGTAAATGGTGAACAATAAAGGCAGGTGAGAAGTGCAGAGCATACAGTTGGAAAAGAGAGGAAAGCATGTATTGGTTTTTGCATTGTTTTGTTTTTCTGGTCAGCTGAATAGAAAAGGTTGAATCAATCATGAAGAGTTTTCTCTCGCCCAGTGAGAGTGTCCAGTGTTTTCAGAGATGATACACTGGAGTCGATACAAAACTCAATCACTAAACAACAAGTGCCTCCTTATTGCAATCTCCCCCTGCTCCCTTCCCTCTTCCTCCACTTGCCCACATGTACAGAAATGCACGCATGCACGCCTGCTTGCTCATCCCTGTTCTCCAGGACTAATTACTTTAAATGAAAAAAGCGCTCCTTTGGGGCACCAATTTCACCCAGTGTCTGATGAGCAGAAATTACATGTCTAATGGAATGGAATAGTTGTGCAAATTGAAGAAATGAAACACACTTTTTTTTTTATCTTGGTGCTACCTTAAATTAGATTTTAATTTGGACCACACTCACACATAATGGAGTGCAGTAAGCCTTCTTTGGCACCTCTCCTAATTGCCAGTGGCTTTCTTATTTCTGCAGGTCGCCTGCTGTATCCATTATCAGCTCTACTGACCGCCATTTTAAGCGAGATTCCTCGTGAGGCAGGATCGGGATGTCAACACAGCTACAGTCTGTGTCAGAGTCGAAGCACGTTTCAGGCCCAAAACCCTTTTTTTGAAACTGAACTTCCAGTAGAACTGTAAAAGAATCAGCTTTCATGCCCTGTTGCTCTGCCTCTGGAGCAACGAGCTGCTGAACACGCAGACTTGCCTCTCATGGCAGAAATATTCCCTGCCACTGGAACAACACCTTGCCAAGCAAGCAGAATCTCTCAGCATGGTAGAAATATGGCCCTGTCTCTGGTTCAGGAACCTGCCTACCAGGTAGAATTGCACTACATGCCAAAAGTATCGCCCAGCCTCTTTGGAAAATGACCTGCCAGCCGGAACAATATTGCCCTGCCTCTGGCTAAACCATCAGCCATCCAATGTTTGCTCTTTCCTCCTTAGCGAGTGGGCAGAGCGATTTTCCTCAGGCAAATCATGCAGGTCTGATTCTGCCTGTAAAACTCGCCACTTTGACAAAAATAAGGCGATATTCCTGCCATGGAAAGAATTCCACCTCACTGACAGGTTGCTCTGCTGTTGGCCTGGTAAGCAGGGTGAATATTTAGGCTTGCAGGACAATTTTGCACAGTCATTTTGACTCAGGTCATTAAGCGCTTTGTATTAGTATTACAACTTAATAACAATGCTGCAGATACATTGCGACATGCAGCAGTGCTCCCTTTGATGAGCGGATGAGTCACAGTGCCTCCATTAGGTGGTTAAGAAGACATTCTTTATTAAGGATGTACAGATTGTGAAATTCTGGGCCCATACTGATGGTCAAAATACAATTTGGCCAATATCCAATACCCATGTTGGGGAACAAATACATTTTATTATAAAGAAAAATTAAGCCTTCTTAAAGTCATACAGCCCCTCATTTCACTGTCTTTGAATGGGCACAAATAAAAATGTGTTGTATTTTTAAATAACTGCCTCAAAAACCTTTTAACTGTATAAATTATAGTTCCCTCTCTCATATCTATTTCATATTGCTGTGACAGCATCAACAATTTTTTCCTTCAAACTTTATTTATTCAAGTTTCAGGTCAAAAACTACATTTTACAAGAGTACATTTGAACACATCATGACAGCATCATAATCTACCTTCCCTTAATACTCATTTTTACCGCATAAAGCTTGAATGCATCACTGTGCCAATCAATGCAACCGCTAACAGCTAACAGCTAACAGCTAATGTTAACTAGCTCTCCTCCCGTTGATTTCAGCACTGAGTTTATGTTCACTATAGCCCCGTTTCCACCAAGCAGTATGGTACGGTACAGTTGGGTACGCATTTTTCCCATTGCCACTGTGAAAAGTTGTGGATGGTACCAATGGAGCCGTTCTGTACCGTCCCCATTTCTGGTCCCCCCTCTGTTGGGGTACCTAGCACACAGATCTGGTATTAAAAGGAGCTGTGAACACTGCAGTCTGATTGGTCAGTAGAGGACGGTCACTCTGCTCAGCGCTGAGTTGTGGCTGGTTTTGTAACCACTGTTCACACCGTGGAGAGTTTTATATTAGTGAAAAATAACTATCAAATGAAAGGATGTCTTGCTGCCTCTCACAGCAGCTGGAGTCTGAGAAGAAAAAACCTCAATCCATTGGCCCAACTGCCGGCAACTTTTAAGGTGAAATGTTTACTTGGAATGTTACTCAATGCATGAGCTGATGATGTGAATCCATCAACACACAACTGCAACCATTACTTTAGTTTTTATTGTCTCTCTTGGGTGACATACACACACAATAATGAGTGAATCTTCAAGTGTTTGAAAATATGTATTTTGATTTCAACTGGATTATGTAAACTGTGTATATTCTAATCCTCACTTCATGGAGTGTCATTCCTGTACGCTTCAGATGGCCAAGCTTGCCTGAGAAGGACTAAATGCACAAACCCGCAATTTCTAAATATCCCATGGAGAGAGACTCTCACTGCAGCCTGGTTTATTTTGTTCAGAAAATGTCAGCATGCAGCCTCGTTCTGCGGACAATAAACTTCCCTCTGTGTAACCGGTGATGAGGAAATACAGCGAGTGCTGGACAGAGCAGTGAGTGACATCAACCCCGCCCACATTTAAGGGTACTGTTTGCAGTGGAAACGCTAGGGTCTAGGTACCACGTCTGAAGGGTTACTTTTGGCTCCAAAGGTACTACACTGAAAGTGTTTGGAGGAAATTGGACTTATGTCGTATTATCAGGGGGAAAAAAGAGGGTACATTTCCTGAAGCGTCAATAGTGAGACTGCGTGCTTTGGTCCTGAAGGTGTCCCGGAGAAGATCTTTGTTTGTCCCAAACACATTCTCCGTTAGTCTGAAGCCTTGCTTTTTAGCCTACGCAAAATTGACGTGACACAACCAAACGGCAACCTCCAGGGCTGACGAGTGAGGCCAATGTTGAAGTGCCAAAAACTGCAGTTCATCGACTGGCCACTTGGGGCTGGCTGCAAAAAGTTTACAGCCTGGTGCAAAGAAACGGTTTTGGTGTCTGTAGCTTCTATCATCATTCATGACAACTGCATGGCGGGGGTGATTTTTTTTTATTATGATCTCGTTTAAATGTTATTAAGGCTTAAAGATATGCATTTTTACTTTGACTGACAGGCTGTCTGCTAGGCCCAAAAACATCAGCCACTGCCATTGGTGAATGTCATCTGAACAAGAATAAGGTGAATATTCGAACGATAAATTGGCGAAACCTTAATAATTATTTTAATAACTTAATGTAACACAAAACACAAAAGTCCTTCAATATACATTACAAACAAAACTGTTGCATTATGTACAAGTAAGTTGAATTCCTGGCAACATGGGAAATCTTAAAAAACTGACACTCCTGTTCTTTGACTTTCAAGCTCATCTGTGACAGAAAGAATAAACTATATTTATAACATGCTTTTTATCCCCAGACCATATACTGTGGGGAAATATATTATTGTGAGTGTATGTTTGTTGTCATTCTTTCATCTATTTGTTTGCTGTATAGGATACTTTTTATGTGCATTCATACTCCCTTGTGATTAAGTAACACCATGACTCTCCCCTATGCATGCCATACAGTCCACAGGAGGCAAATGTTGGCGACTCATAAGTCACTAGTTAAGCAGAACCCTCCGACCCCCTACCCCTCACTGTGTGGAAATAATTGGTAGTCACATAATATTTAAAGCTTTCATTATAAATAACAACCTGCACCACCGCCATCAGTACCACACACAAACACAAGGCCATTATTATTTTTTTCACGTTTTTTTTCTTTCCCTCGCTCTTCCGAAGGAGGAGTGCATTAAGCTGAGGAATGTTTGCTTTGCCTCCTCCATCTGAGCCCATCTGAACATATGCCCGAGTTTCAAAAAAGAGCGAAAGAAAAGACAAGATGCAGCTGCTGGAGTTAAAAATAAACAGAAACTGCACTTACAGGAAGAGAGTTGGTGAGAGCTTTAGAGGCAGCTTGGAGAGGCCGACCTAATGGCCCAGAGGTGAGAGCACTGTGTGTGTCGGAGAGGAGGAGAAAGACATAGAGGGAGAGTTGATTTGGAAAGTCTCTGAGAACTGTGCAAGTCCTGAATAAACTTTTCCAACACAGCGGCCACTGAAGATATAAGATAATGAAATAGAATGTGTCGTAGAATGTAATGTGTCCCACAATGTGCTGAGTTTGTTAGAATACACACTCTCCACCATTAAACACATTACATTAATCCACATGACATGATTTTGTGTGTGTTTCTATTTAAAAAGAAATGGTGAAAGCAGTGATGCTAAGCTTCTAGAGAAAAAAAAACAGCATTCATTCATTCATTCCAGAGCATGGAGGACCTGTCCCAGCATACCAACTAAGATTCAATGATAAATGAAAAATGTCTTTATCTAGTATGATTAGGATTCGGCTGCGGCCCACTACATGCTGATGTGGAAATAAAAAAATAAAAAAAGGCTTTTATATCATCCATGAGGGAATTCTGGCAGCTGTCAAGATACTCCTCTGATAATGTAAGCCAGAGAGACAAGGCAGATATGTTGAAAGAATTGCAGTAAGAATAGTAACTTATCACCAGCCCCCTGCTCTTTGACTGCAGCCACAGCTCTCACAGCGCACAGCTGAGTCACCGTCCCGGCCTCCCTGCGCTGCTCTACCTCTCCCAGCTTAAGAAACCTGAACTCATCCAGAACCTTGTGTGGGTGCCAATTACAGTATGTCATGAATAACTTAGTGCAATCTGCTGAGGGTGTCTGCAGGTTCTTAACACGTCTTAAAATGTCTTAAATTCAATTTTATAAATATCAGGTCTTAACAGTCGTTAAACTGTCTTAAATTTGAATTTATGAGGTCTTTGCCACAAATGTGTTATCAAATTGAATTTATCCATCTTTTCAATCACTTTTGTCAAAATGACTCGAGGTCTTCTCTATGAAAGTCCACATTTTTGATGTTGAAAATCTTTAAACCTATCACTGAACCTAATACTGTCTTTTTACTTTATACTTGCACTTACCTGTGGGCAAAATGTGGATTAACCTAACTCACTCCAATAACCATATTCCCATATAAACCTCACCTCTGCAGGGGACTGTTTATATAATACCTACCGTTATACTTACCAGCAATGCCTTAATAATAAAAAGATGATTTAAAAAGCATAAAAATGTAAGTATCCGATACCTGTAGACACCCAGTTCACCTCAAATCTGCAACGCTCATTGCCAGTTCACACCAATGCAACTAGATGAGATGGTGTATCATGTGTACGCAACAACTCTCTGTACTTCTGTTCTGATTTCTAGCTTTTCAGACTTATTTTGTGGCTGAATATAATTTGTAGCTTCTTAAAATATGAATGAGGATAGTGATAGTGAGATACTGGCTACGGTTGCATTTGTAGTAGTGATGAAACGATGGAAAACAGAAACAAAACAAGCATCAGATGGACTGTATTCATAATAAATACGCGATCATAACATAAAAAACCAGCGCCAATTAATCAGTCAATGAGAATGCGTGTGTGTGTGTGTGTGTGTGTGTGTGGCACCGTCTGACATTCTTAAACCGGCCTAAAGTCGTCCAGTTCAAATTGCTGCAACTTTGCTCTGCAACATTGTAAAATGGTTTAATCTTGTTGTGAATCATCGGTCTGAACTGGCCTTTACTTGTAGTGCTGTTTATCAATCTAGATTGTTTTGGTTGGTTGTTTTGGAGATACCGACTTCACTCTCATGTAATAGAACTAGATGGCTCTCGGCTTGTGGTGCTTACAACGTCAAAAAAGTATATTTGAAAAACTCAACAGCAATGTCTCTTTCCAGAAATAATCGAGATAATCCACAGACCTTGTTGTGACCAGTTTCATGTTGGAACTATTTTCTTTCTACTGAACTTCATCCGCCAATTGTATTTCCATGCAGAAGGAAGAGTGCATCTACTCAAGAATGAGTGGACCAGGTGCCAGATCCAACACATTCTCACTCCGACCTCGTCACATATCAACGTTTGGTCATGGACCTTCCACGTCCAGATACAACATGAAAGGCACCCTGGGTGCATTGGCTGTTGACGTTCTTTTTTTCTCCAAAAACTAACGCATGTGGTTAGGTTTTGGAAAAAATACAGGGTTTGGTATTGTTTGGTGATTGTTGGACCCATCCACCACCACTCCCACCCGCCCTACTCGGACCTTCGCTGTCTTAACTTTCATTCTTGTCCCGCTGTGTTTTCCCCTGAGCACCATTAAACTATAACAGCGACCAGCCATGTATGACGCTGATGCTTAAGGACGGCTTTTTTCGTCAGTGTCTGACCCCCAAATTCCACCAGATGCGTGTTGGTTGCGTCTGCGCTCCGGAACGGCAGCAGAGCTGATACTTTTCAATTCTAGTCAATGTGTGTGCTTCCACCGGCTGCGGCTGTGCTGCGTTCCGGCTCCGTCACTTCCACCGGCTGCGGCTGTGCTGCGTTCCGGCTCCGTCACAGCTGCAGCGCTTTGGAGCCCTCCGCAACAGATACGCAGGACTCTATTTTTACGGGGCAGGAAGTCGTGCACAGAAACAAAATAAAACATCTGGTTAATTTTCAAAATAAAATACACAGTGTTCACAGCGGATCATATTTCCTAATGCGTCATAATGGGTGGAGGCAGGCCTGAAGTCAACAGGTCAGAGGTTTTCAGACGTCATTTCACCCCGTTGACACCATGGACGAGGAGATGTTAATCATGGAGGTGCACCGAGATGTCTTCCTACTACCCCTCTGGTTCTGTTTATAGAAACTACATCTTGTTATATTGCGTGATTATGCCTGAATTCGCAAGATCTCGTGGGTGACCTTGTGACTCCCGCTGTCCGGCGGAGCTGCACCGGTCCGCACAGCAAACGCAGCCGGTGGGTGTTGACGAACAGCGGAGCACGCAGCGGATAACCAGCGCAGCCATTTCGCAATGGACACGCATCCAGTGGAATTCCGGCATGACGCAGCAAGTCACTGCCCAAGCGCCGGATTTTGGAGTGAGACCACGTTGACAGACCATAGGCAACAGGCATCCAAGAGACACAGTGCCACAGATACGCAAAAAATACTCAAATATAGTGGGGTGAAATGCCAAACGTGTTTACAAACAGTACTGACAATGCTAAAATTTAAGCTAATTTAAGTGTGCTGCAGTAAACAGTGCCCTTACACTGAAGGACAGCACAGTAAATTTTAAATGACTAAAAAGGAAAAAACTATCACAAGCTGCCTGGTCTTTGTAGGTATCAATGGTAACTTTACCACTAAAAAGATGACATAAAAATAGTGTTGTTAGACACATGAGTTGCAGCTAATGAGCAAACTAGAGCAAAGGTTGACGTTTTGTATAATGTCCATATTCACCTCTATTTGTCATTCATATTTCACAGTAAATTACATAACTGCCTGCGTCCAATATTACCTCCTCACCCCACAACAAACTACTTTGTGCGAGATAATATTCAGAGCTTAACCCTCAAAATAATTCACCATCACAGACAAATTTCTCCTGTAATAAGGGATTATACCGCAGCTTACTCTACAGGATTTTTAAAGCCATAAGCTGAAATGGCCCAAAGTTCTCTGAAAAGAAGAATTACTATCTATGGTGTAATAGAAGCATTGGTCGATATATATTTTACTATTCCACTACCAGCCATCATCTCATTGTGATCGTGGCTCAGACGAGCAAAGAGGGGCATTGAGATATTGCTTTGTTTCAGTTTTACATAAGCACTCCCAGCAGAGTTTTGACAGCAAAATTGGTTCTTTAAAAAAGTTTTGCTTCAGTTGCTGGAGATTATTTCTACTGCTTTAACATGAGACTTTTATTTCTCGATTTACCGACATTACCTGTTAGGCCAATTAACCCGTACCCCCTCTGCCTGCCTGAACAATTTTCCCAGCACATTGAGAAACCGCTGGCATCTTTAGAGACACAATGTTTGCAGAATGAATACCGATGTAACTCTAAACTAGGCGGTCAAGGGACAAAAGAAGAAATGCATTACATTTACCGATATAGCGTGGAGTGTGTTGCATGGAGAATTACCTGCAATAAATGAAAGCGCAGGCAGGAGAGGGAGAGATAAAGTGAGCGGGTAAAAATAGAGGAATGTGCCCAGCATTTGCAGATTTGTTGTGTGAAATAGCCCGGCCATTATCTGGACAGCCAGGAAGGTTTAGCACAGTGTGAGGAATGCTAAGGTGTGTCCTGGTGTGTAATTAACAGATAAAACTGTTGGTTCATTAAATGCATATGCAGTGTCATGCATTCACTATGCTGGTATTGATCGTTCGGACATCTCCACGCACCTCCCCGCTCACCGGACTTCTGACACAGTACATCCATCACGCCACCTACCTCCACCATATTTATAGAATTTTAATTAGCTCTGAGCTCAAGCCAACATCATTAGCTTTTCTCTCTCTCCGTCTTTTTTTTTTTTTTTTTTTTCCCAGCAAACAGCCATGCATGGTAATAATGGTGTTCTCAGACAGAAGCAGTGGGTACTTATATCAAGGACACAGCAAGAGAGAGAGAGAGCGCAGGACAAAAGGTTGACAGTTTAAAATGACAATGAAAAATGGAAGCAGTGGAAGAAAAAAAAACGGCATAACATGTGGAATGCAGACAGTAATGTCACCTTGGAATAATTTCAGTATGATTAAATGAGTAGCTGCAGCCATTCCTTTGTGATGACAGTATCTGAAAAGAGTCAATACAGCTGAATTCCAAGCAGCTGGGTGTGAACCTTTAATCTCTGCAACATGCAAGACAACACTCTAAAGTTCAGCCCTACAACATGACCAGACTCATGTAAACACACCGTGTTGTAATTAAGCACGCAACAGAATGCATGGTGCCACAGCTGCAGCGTCTATACAGAATACTGTTTACAGAAATCTGGATGAGCACTTGCAGAAACTAGTGAGCTGGACTGTTAGAAAAGAAACCACAGTACTCAAGCTTGTAAACTTTTATCCAGGTATCTGATCGCTGTCTGTTATCTGCACGGACCGTTCTTCAACTGAAGTCGCACAGGAGTTAGTCAGAAAAACAAACAATATGACGATAAGCTCTAATCTTGCGTTACTAGCGATAAGATGAAAAAGTCAAATCCACAACGGCGCATTACAATGCAGCAGCGTCTCAGTGACTAAAGTGGCTTCATGCTCAGCTGTTGAGATAATGTAATCACAAGGGCCTATAGAAGTGACAGACTGACTGTAGTGTTGAGTCAAACGCACGCCTGCACAGACATCCAGCAATGATCAAAAACCTGGATAATCATGCACACAGGCCTATAAATAACCCCCGTGCTCCATGTAAACATCATATCCTGAAACTGGATTTGACTCATAACCAGGAGTGTGCATGAAAACACACTCATCGCACAAGTATGTTTTAGCAGATTTGTTCTCAGCTGGGTGGAGAGGCACTTTACAGCGGTCCGCTGTATATTCACCCTGATCTCTGTGACTCACGGACGTGAACCCCTGGTTTGTTTGGAGATAGCATTCACACACTCACAGGCGAACACGTACGCACACTATCACACAGCACTCACTTAAGGGTGACCTAATTAAGCCTGAGGGTAGGTGTAATTACATGCAACCTTCATCTGCCCTATTCTCTATTGTTATGGCTACTTGCTGCCTATGGACTGAGTCACTGTGTGCCTATGCTGCTGTCGCCCAGGGACTTTTCAATCCATTAGCTGGATAATTCCACAGAGACACAAACATAATTTATAAAGTTCTAAAGAGACACACGTGCAGGCTGGCATGCTGCCTCAATACGGCATTTACTATTTCATGGAATTGTATATAAGCTCACATTAAGGCCTCTTCACTTGGTTTGATAATGGCAAGTTATAAAATAATTATTCAGATGAATAATTAAGGTTGTCTTGTGTTTTTTAGATGAGCAGCATTTTCAAGTGTGACTATCTGGAGAATGAGGTTGTTCAAAATGTGCTCCTCCTGTTTAATACACTGGAATTTTGTGTTCAGGTATACAATATTGGCGTAACACACACAAAAAGGATGATTTTGAAAACACTCTTGTATCCTATCTGAGGGCTGAAAGCAGCAGCGCTACACGGGGCTTTATCTGTTCTCTGCTGGCAACAGCCGTGGCCATTAGTCTCCAGGTTATTAATGGGAAATGTTTTACCTCATAAATATACTGTCCGCAACTGGGAATACAATGTAATGTTTTTCACCATATAACCCTCGAGCTGTATTAATAGAAGCACTTTCCACTGTAATGTTGATGATAAACAAGCTTTACCTCTGTGGTGAGCCGGCCTGTGATCAAGATGACAACTCGGACGACAAAATGGTTTTGTACATATTTTAAGCTGCTAAATTGTCCAGATTTTTCACCGCTGAATTAGAAATAATGTATTTGAGCCATGTTTAGTATTGGTTATTTTGGAATGAACAGCTCAGTTAGCTCTAAAGCGAGCTAATCTTCACACTTTGTCTCAAATATGGATTTTGGTGTTCATGTTTTGTTGGTTGCATTATCTCACCATCTTCAGGTCCACAGACCTGCCATTGGTTTTGTCATTCTAAATTTATGTTATGTGGACAAACTTTGGTCGAACACACAGAACATCTTTTTAAATTCTAGTGTCCAGAGATGTCAAGCTAAAATAATACATGAGAAATCTGGAATATTTGGGATTTGTACTCACCAGCAATATGACCATTAATATGGTTTAAAACTACCTATGTTTACATTACAAAGTAGGAAGTATCATCCATAGGGTTGAGCTGAGGGTGGATGAATGAGCATATAAAGCATTCAGCTCAGCACTGCTATTGTAATTTAGTTTTCTTTACATCATGATGGCAATTTTTCTGTAAACTCTTTTTACTTATCTAACTTTAGCCTTAAAGGAAAACATAGGTATTTTTCAACCCAGGCCTTTTTTTCCATATTTTTGTATCTAAGTGACTAATGGGAGCAACAATTTTTAAAATTGGTCCAGTACTGAGTGAGAGCACTGCAGGCCGCAGCTGCGAAACAGGCTCCAGTGTAATCCATTGGGGCAATAGCGTACTGTCAATGTACATTCACTAAATGTGCTTGTTTTTGCCACTGACAGACTCATATTGTTATTATAAGTGTCTGACAACATTACATAAAGGTCCCCCCAGAGATGTCAAATGTTTTTTCTTGACCTTTTGCTTGATCCAGTCTGTTAGTTGTTTCTAAAGCAGGATTTATACTTGTGCATCAGCTCTATGCAGACCCTACGCCGTAGCTGTAGTTTCCGGTGAAGTGCTGTACAGTTTAGTTGATTCAAAACAAACCCAAAACACACATTAAACACACATTAAACATGGCTTAATAAAGACAATTTCAAACACAAGTACACAAATCAGCTTCACTATAACTCGCAGCATTCACAGACAAACACTTGTCTTTATCTGGACACATTTTCCCCACGAATATAACACGCTAATGTTTTTAGCACAAGCCTATGGCATTTCACATTGTATAAATTAGCCTAGTGGCTAGCTGACTTTTCCTCTACTTAAATAAAGCCAGGGACAACAGCAACATTTAACAAAGGTAACGTTACAAAATTCGGCTCCATTACAACTCACAAGGTTCACCAACAAAACAACTGTCTTCCAAACTGTCTGTTATCCAAATAAATATAACATGCTAACATAATTAGCACAAGCCTATGGCATTTTACATTATTTAAATTAGCCTAGCAATGAGCAGAGATTTCCTGTACTCATATGAAGCCAGGATCAATCACACACAAAACTTAAAATGCTATTTTGTGGAGGCTTTATTGTCTTCACCGTTAATTGTAGCTGTAGCTAAGGCGTTGATTTGATGCAGAAGTATGAATCCCATTTGAGTCTCACTCAAGGAGAAGTCTCGTTCTGAAGTCTCGTGAGCTGAGTTGTTGCAGGAGGACAGTAACAAACAGACCAGATCAAGGGAGAGGCAAAGAAAAATGTTTTATTTCTCTGTAGGGCCCTTTCCATAATGTTGTTTGACACTTGTATGACACTTAAAATAACAGTCTGAGCCTGTTGGCAGCAAAAACAAACACTTTCAGTGGACACACATAGACTGCACATATTGCCTTAGAGGACTGCATTGCACCCCGTTTTGAAGAACAATTAAAAGAAATGTTGTTCCCATTAATCACCTATACACAAAAACATAGGAGAATAGGATCCAGGTTGAAAGTTAAAGAAGTTTCCCTGTATCTTAACATTATTTTGTTATGACCACAGTCATTGCCTGATCTTAAACATGTACTATTATTGCCTAAAAGTGACTATACTTTTAAGCAGTGCATAAGTTAAACTGTCAAGGGTTGTTTTAGAGTGCACAAAAATGACATATTTAGCTGTTTGGTTATCAGGACTAAAATAAGATTATCTTTCATTTGGTTCAGTGATGCACAAAACATGACATTTCAGGTTAAAACAAAATATTTCAGCGGCAATTTCAATAGAAAACAAGGAGTCTGGCTCACAGCCAGCCCTGTGATTTAATCAGGGACTGTGTATAAAACATGGAAGGTGTTTACACTTTAAAATTTGTATTCTTTCGATTTGTATCTACCCTGCACCTTTAATTTGAAGCTCTATTTAATATGTACAAAAAAATAATGGATGCATTTTTGTCATGGATTCAATCATTTAGCAACAATGGCTCCATTAAGGCCTTTGATGAAAGAAGGTCTAAATCAGGGCTGTGTGATCTATGTGAGTTATTGAAGGGGTGATGGAGGTCGCTGATAAGAAATGTTATCACACAAGCTGTCATCTGTGGCAGCAATTTGCTGTGGGCCCTGTTAGTAATTAATCACAGGCGCCCGGTAATTCATTCATTTGATCTTAGAGGGATTCATCGTGCTGGACAGTGACCCTCGAAAAAGGTCAAACCCCCCAGGTGTTGGTCATTCCTGTATTTGCAGGATGCATGGGGGGCTGCTCCAGTCAATACCAGTGAATCACTCTGTACATATTAAATGAGCCAGTGCCAAGATTGAATTTAAATCCGCTCCCTTAACAATGTGCAGAAATAATTTTACCATGAATTGTGTGACTGGGAATGCATGGCAATTAAAAAGATAACGTGAGTGAGCTCCTCAAAAATGGAAACTCTAAGATTCCAATTTTGTGAAAAGGCCACAGACAGAGGTCCTGTATTGTCTAGACACATTTCACGCTATTGGGTGAATTTAAAAAAAAAAAAACATACAACAATTCATTCCACATCTTTGGAATCGCTGATGATGAGGCTTTGATTTGACCTCTAGGTGGAGAGGATGAAAGGTTAGAGGAGAGGAATGACTGCCAAATGTACTTGCATCGATTTATCCTCCTCCGTCATTCCTTTACCTGCCACTCACAATAGATGGAGTGATTTCTGGGATGTTGGGGTGGCAATCGATGAAAGAAGAAGGAGAAGAGGTTGTTTTGGTGGGTGGAAGAGCAGGGGGAAAAAAAGGAACCTCGCCCTTATTTAAAGGGAAAGGCATTGCACGAAGTTTGCCACAGACGGAGTACGGCATACCAGGAAACAGCAGGGGAACAGGTGATCCTGCATGTGGAGCAAATAGGTCAAGGTTACCTGTTCAATGAACGACATGTGTGTTGTGAGTAGGTGTTGAAAGTGACATATTGTGGCAGCCTAAGCACAAAGGCTGTGTGTTCAGACTGACAACAAATACACATCCATTTTGTTCATTTCAGTGAAAACCAATCAAGACCATTGCTCCAACACAATGCAGCATAAGTGACAGTACACTAGGGGTGGGGGAAATAATCAATTCTTAGATGTAACTAATATGGCATTGATTCACAAGTGTCAATAATCGATTATTTAAACGTTTATTAATAACCCGATGTTGATGGAACGACAGAGGCAGAACTCGGCCGCCAGAGCAGTGCAGCACCCGGACAGTCTACAGCGAGGACATGCTAGAGTTAACGTGCAATTCATCTTCACGAAAGTGTTGCAAGCTTGTTTTAATTTTCTGTGTAAATTGTTACATTTGCAAAGCTGAATGTGAAGTATATTGTGAACACTTTCTTCTGCCATCACCAATAGATGAACGTTAAGGGAGCGGAGCAACGATAAGCAGTAATGTTAACAAACAAGACCGCCTGACTTACACATGATCAGTGTTGTGCTAGTTACTGAAAAATAGTAACTAGTTACCGTTACTAGTTACTTCATTAAAAAGTAACTGTTAGTAACTCAGTTACTTAAACCAAAAAGTAATGCGTTACTGAATCTACAGAAGCACTAACATTACCGCTTAATGTGCACTGTGGTGAAGCCAGCAGGTCGACAGTGACTTCAGAGATGGTGAGAGACGTGTTTCATTAAGATGCTCTGGTAAGAATTCTTCATATACCTCTATCTGACTTGACTATCTTTTATTGTTTAGGGCTAAAATGTTTTAGTGAAAGGGAACTTCAGTTTGTGAAGGAATACTGCATGCTGCGCGCCGTTTTAAAACCTGGCCAAAAATAACGGAGTAACGCACCGTTTGGTAACGGTAACTGAGTTACTGGATTTAAAAACTAACACGTTAGAGTATTAGTTACTGCCAAAACTAACGGCGTTACTGTAACAGGTAACTAATAACGCCTTACCGCCTGGCACTGCACATGATCCAGCATTAAACTACTTAAACCAAATCTGTGGTGAAGAAAATTACTCTATCTGCTCAGTCTGACCTCAAAAACAGTGGTGCACACTGCCTCCCCCTTATTTTCTTATGCACATACAGGCAGTATGATTGTAAGGTGCCTTCAAATTAATTAATAAATGCAGTTAACTTTTTAAATAAAAATGTTGCGGACCATTTACTACTCAATAATAGGTAGTAATTTCATACTATATCCGGTGAAGTTTTTACAGTTTGTAATCACTGAACACTACAGCGACATAAATTGTGTACAACCACAGGTGGATACAAACCGACTGGTTTAAAAGCTAGCTATGGTATGGAGGCATTTTGTCTATAAGATTGAAGGAAAAGGGATCTCCACAAGAGCCAGGTAGTGTACAAGTAAATTCATCTGTAATTATAGTTCACCATGAATACAGTATACTATGTTTTAAAAGCAGCAAGTTGTCACACAGTGAGAAATATAAATCATGTAGGAATTGAATTGCTGCCCTCTGAATCATAATGGAGTTGAATCATGAGGGGATTCCCACCCCTACAATGCGCTGCTTTGACCAATCAAATAAGTGCAAGAGCACTTTTCTGAAAGATTACTTTGTAGCAAGAACACTGTTTACATCTCGATTATTGAGACGGAGGACAAAATGACTGACCTGGACTTTGTGGGTTGTCTCTTATTTTCTTATCATTACCCATAAATACATGCCCACACAAATGCTTGTAGACTCCAGTCTTTTTAAGGGTGTTTTGAATGAATCTATTTATTTGGGCAAGAGTTTGCAGCTATTGCTAATTTCCAACTTGTGTTCCTAGTTGGGCTTGTACATGTATAGTTTGATTAGAGTATCTTTCAGTATCATACACACTATAGATATGAAAATGCAATAAAACACTCGTCACACAATACACAAACACTGCACATCAATATGTCTTTATGTCTAGAAATTGGTACAACTCTGATTTGCTTTCAGCCAGCACATACTCATAGTAGTAGAGTAAGTGAGTTTGGGTAATCTGTTTTGTCCCTCTCTGCCAAAGGCTTAGACAAGAAGATTGAGGCCACTCTCCGATCTGTCTTTTAAATACAAGGCTGCAGCCAGTGGCCAGTTAGCTTAGCTTAGCACAGACTTGAAACAATCTGCGTTTACAATATGTGCTAAGCCAAGCCTGGAAATGCTTTGCTTTGTACAGCATTTACAAAATCCACCTACAAGTCTTATAAATACATAATGTCTGGTTTGTGTAATCCTTCAATAATCTGAAGTATAAAAATAACCACTCACAGTTTATGGGGGCTGCCCATCACGCCATGGATTCAAAAAAATGTTCCATTAGACTGAGAGCCCATTTCTTCAACAGCCCATTACCCAAAAAAACAAAGGCCTATTGCTCTAAAGTCCCATTTCTTCAAAATACACAGTCCCTACAGTTAGAGAGAAAATACTTGAATAGTCCACATCTATAAACTAGCGATATGTTATATTTGTCAACAATGTCCTGGTGAATGTGTGGTTAGGTTTAGGTGCGAAAAACATCTGGTTATGGTTAGGAAAAGATTATGTTTTGGCTTAAAACATTCATGTTTGGTGGCACAAAAGTCATTGGAAAAGCAGGGACGGGTCAAACACTGCTGAGAAACAAGTGTAACAGGATTTAAGAGAAATCAGCTTTTGGTCCAATGGGATATTTATCGGACTAATTAGGCTCCATAATTTTCGTCTGAACAATGGCATGGTTTTACAGGGAATTATGTCACGAGCTATTTCTTGACTCCAGGGAGGAAGGAAACAGTCCAGCACATTACCCCACACAAAATGGCAAATTGTTGTCTTTACATTTTGATTTTAGTGCAGATTAAACAAACCAGATATAATGTGTTAAGTATTGAGCTTTAGAGATGCTGGTAGACAGATTTTGATACCTTTGGACTCACCACAGGATCCATGATACAATATTATCACGATACTTAAGTCACGATACAATATTATTGCGATTTTAAATATATTGCGATGTGCTAAGTATCGCCATAAATTATATCGCGATACATTGTGATTTTTTTTTACCTTTTTTCAACTGTCAATTACGTCTGTTCATGATTATTTGTATTATTAATAATTTCTGAAATGAAAAAATTAGATACTTACGATACGATATTGCCACAAAAATATTGCAATACTATGCGGTTATCAGAACCAGGCTAGCTGTGTCCCCCTCTTTCCCATTATTTTTCTTTTTTACCAAGCTAAGCTAACAGGCTGCTAGCTGTACCCTCATATTAACAAACAGATATGAGAGTGGTATCAATCTTCTTATCTAAATCTAAAATATATCTCAGTCAGTGAGTTAATAAGCATGTGTGGAACAATAACTTTAATACAATGTCATTTTGGTATCAATGTCTGACGCTGAGATTGCCAAATCTACAGCTTTATAATATGGAACACAAGACAGATCTGTAAAAGTACAGTGTGCTGCTGTGATTCTTTTTTTTTCCTGTATTGATTATCTGATTTACTAAGTCAGTTAAATCAGGTCTACACTGATATCTATCACCCGGCTGCCAATTGTCTGGGAATGCAAGCCAAGTGAACTCAATGGAGCACAGCAGATTTGTGTGACGCCACTTCTTTTGATCCGGCTGCATGAGATACGGGGTCAACCCTGTGTTTTCCACAGTACACATCATCATTTGCTGGTCTATTTGTGCTCTGCTTGCCGTCTACTGGCTGTGTTCTTATGTGCCGAGCCGCCTGATAGGACTATGTTGATCCCAGTCTGACAGCAAATCAATAAACTGTATTCCCTTGGCATCAGTGTTGGTGGATATAAAAAATGTCTTCTGAGCTCAGTCTTAGAACATGAAAGGGATGGACATGTAAGGACTGTGTCTGTGTGGTTTAACTTCTCCAGACTTTGGTATAAATAAACAACAAGGTGGTCACAGGGCTTAGTAGCAGATTTGCTCCTGTGCAGTACTGGATTTTTATTTATCTTTTTGCTACCAATGTTTTTATATTTATTCAAAGATAATGAAGTTGCGTTCTTATGTGCCCTCTTGTACATGCAGTCAATGTGTGCGTTTTCGACATATGTTCTCCCACTTGCCGATGCTGATCCTCTGTGACTGATACACAGCTCTGCTTTGCCATGTTACTTGCAGAAAATATGGAATAAGCACATATTTGAAAACACAGCATAAAATAGTGCCCCCCTAAAAACGGCGATGTTTACATTTAGTCTAGTAATCCCTGTTTTTGATTTTTGAATTTAAATGTTTACTCTTGGCTTAAAAACTTTCCAATTATCCTCATCAATATGTAAATTTTTTGTTATGGCCATTGAGCTCAGAGGACTGAGGGGGCAGAGATTTGGTTGCACGCTTTGTATCTACAGCTTCAACCTTTAGCTCATCTTGTTTTGACACCTACAGTGTCAAAACATTCCCTGAAGTCAAATGTGCAGCGGGCCAATTAAATTCCTCGCTAAGACTGTGTGGTTATCAGGGCATAACCCCTGTGTGAGACTGCATTTTGTAGTCTGCTGAAGTCTCTGCACCCTGCCAAGAGACTGGCAGCGAGGCAAAAGCAGCAGCTCACACAGAAGGTGGTCTGATCAGTCTTATAGATCTTCACTACAGGGGTTGCACACTGAGAGCAAGAGTGAGCCGCCGTCTTTGCGCCGATTTAATGCTCAACATCAGTCCCCAAAATCAACTTGCAAACACCCACCTGAAAATTGTCTCATGTCTTTGTGTGTGCATGTCAGGCACTCCGCCGCTCTCCTTTATGCTCTTAATCTACCTGTTTACCCCCCCCTCTTCTCAGCCTGTCTAACCCCGTCTATCTCTTTCTTTCTACTCAGGCAACTCGCACTCTGCTGATCCTTGCGTGTTCAGCTGTTAAATCCTAGCAGTTCGGCTGTTAAATTCTAGCGGTTTGTGAAACATGACAGTAAGATTCAGCAGAGGGCTCACTTTGATTACGACTACTACAGAGAAAAACACTTTGTCAGGGCCTCTTTTTTTTTCTGTATCCGTCAGATAAATGTAACAGGGCCACTGTGCTAATATGTGGTGCTTCTGACGATCAGCAACGTCACACTGAGGCTCTTCGACAGAAACTCTTCTAAGAGACGTTCTTTTTCTTTCCCTCTGAAGGTTTTCTGGCACCAACAGCGCCCTTTTGAGAATGCAGCAGTTTCCTGTAATCATTTTGTTTGCGGCTGTTTTTTTGTTTTTGTCTTATACAAGTGTATTCATCAGAAAGATTATGCTGTGTGGTACTTTGACATACAGTAGTTGCGGAAACAATTTCAACCTCACACCAGCAAGACCAAGACAAGCTGTGAATTTCTCTCAGAACGTTGTTCAAAGCCTAACCACCTAACCCAGAGTGCAATCTGTATTGTAAGCCTCAGCTGGATGAACAATAATGAACAGGAACTGCACTTTATGTTTTTTTTTCTTCTTCTTTTTCTGCGTGCACTATCTCGCCTGCTGTACCCTGACCTCTAGTTCATCGCACTTCAATACTTGTGTTCGATAGAGACAAACACAAGCAGATATTTCAACCACACAACTAAACAGTTTTTTGATGTGGTTCAGAGGTGTGACTGCGGAGATGAATGGACTCGGCAGTGGTCAACCTCGGCCATTCTTTCGATACAGTAATGAGACTGAGGCTCTTTCTTCACAAGGCTGTTAGTGTGGTGGACACTTGATGGTGAAGCACATATTTGATGAATGCAGCAGCCTGGTGCTTCTCCATCGGTACAATCTCAATAGGAGACACAAGATTAAAGTCAAGCTTTCATCTCGCTATGTTTGTTACTTGCCTGTATATTTTTGTCTCCCATTAAAGGGAGGGAAGGGAAGGGAAGGGAAAAGCGTTCATCACAAAAATAGTTATTATTTCAAAATAATTTACCTGTAAGTTGAACCTCTTATTTCCCCATCTATGCTTTTGCCATGTGCGTCACTCGCGTCCTTGTGTTCGCTGATTACAAATAAAAAAACAACCCTTGTTTGGTAATATGGGCACATCATTTAAATCCACAGAGAATAATGACATATTTATTCAGACAGCATTTACCAGGGTCAGTCCACTCATTAGCCTTTTGGAGATAAAATGATATCTCCCATCTATGAGATAATGATCGGATGTCAGCATTGGAAAAACTCAACACAAAAACATGCTTTCAGAACGCAGTTAAAGCTACAGTTGGTAATTTTTTAAAAAAATGTTTTTTTGTCAATTGTGCTGAAAGCGTTGCTAAATACACAAAGTATTTTATGAGACAGATAGTCTTCTGTGCGTTCCAGTACCCATACTACCATGCTATATAGTATGCCAGAAAAAGATTTAGTATGTCCCAGTACAGCATGCCAAAAATACCAGGATGTTCTACTACATCTGGTGTGATTTTGCAGTCTGCAAGCCAGCATGCTTTTCTGATTCCTCTGACCCACAATCCTCTGCGCAGCGGACAATACGTCACATCGACTGAGCTGTTTACAAATGTCAGCTTGAAAGCTAATTAGCAGCTGTCAGAAGTCGCAATGACGGATGACAGCGCATTCAAGTCACTGATGAGCAGTCGAATAGTAATAATCGGAATATTGATTGTTTCAGTGACCAGAATAATCATACATTTTACAAACAACAATAGGACATAACTATACACCAACTAAACACCAATGACAGAGAACTGCAGATGTAATTTCACTGTCATAAATATGTTAGAATCTACAATCTGTGCAGTTATAACTTTAAAGTTAAACTACATACATTGCAAAGTAACAACAGCAGAGCTCTCCAGGTTGATCTCCGTCTCTGGCAAATTTGGTGAGTGGCATTTATCTCTAAAGGCTAGTTCACATTACACGATTTTCACCCCAATTTTGCATCATGGAGACTATCGTAAGCTTTTGAGTGTTCATACCTGACAACGTGTGTTTCTGTCATCGGGAGTCTCGCCAACTGCGTTACGACCTGTGTGTGCACACCACAAGATTTCTCCACCGAGCTCTCGCCGACAGAGCCCCAGATAACGCGGTGACGTCACCAAACTGTTTTTTTTTAACTCGGAGACGACACATCGTAAAGGCATGGATATTCTTCCCAGTGTTGAATCAGATCTGCCTCCAGGGCCTGGGTCCAAACACAACGCGCTCCCTGTGATCCTGTGGACGCCGCCATTGTTGTTGTTGCTTGAGTCAGCGTTGCCAGATCTTGGGAGAGAAACAAGCAACCAGGGCTATGGAAACAAGCCCAAAAGAAGCGACGGATATATATAGAGAAATGCGACGTTTAGAGAGCAAGCCCAAATAAGCAACTCCACTTTAGAAACAAGGCCAAAAAACCGCAACCTGTGACTACCAATATTTGTAAGTGACTTTACAAAAAAACAAGCCTAAAGTCGCGGCTAATAAGCAGACCTGGCAACCCTGCGGCTTGTCCTCCTCACATTTCTTCCGTCCTCCTGCGTCCTGACGTGGGACATATCCCGCCTCTCATTGGCTGATGCTCTTTGTCAGTCATGTCAGACTTCTCCAGTTTTCTAGCATGCCAGATATCCAGTCCCAGTCACAGACAAGGGGGCGATTTGCTCGTAGGCTTGTTCACACATGAGGACTCGTCATGGCAGACTATCTCCTGACTCACCTCCGACCCAAGGTAGCTCTCAAGATCCTCTGCGACGCCAAAATTGCAGTGAAAATCGTGTAATGTGAACTAGGCTTAAGGTAACAGATTTAAAAGCAAGAGTGTCAAAGTTCAGGGCATGACGTTATAAGGAAGTAATATGTCCCAATTGTGTGCAACAGTACGTACTTTGTAAGGGCAGCTGCAGCATCTACTAAAAGTAAAAAGAAGAAGTATGTGATTCAGAATGCACCCCATGTCCCTCCTCCTCCTCATATTGCTTCTAATTGCATTTGCTAGAATCTACCGTGGTGCACCAAAAAAATCGTGAAGTATAGTCAAACTACCAAACTAAGCAGCGCTGATCAAATATAAATCAAAACTGCATTACTGCATTACCTCAAATGTTTTAAGAAAAAAACATATTTTAGTGCACTGTTTAGCTGTAAAATGAGAAAGTTTGTGACCGGGCTGCCATGTTGGAAACAGTCAACCAAAGTACCAAGCACCGCCCACCAGCCAGACCAACTCTCTCCTTTTACAGCTAAACAGTACACTAAAATATTTTTCTGAAAACATCAGGATACAGGCAATACAGTAAAAGAATCTTGATTCATATTTGATCAGCGCTGCCGGTTTGACTGCAGTCCCCTCCTCAGTTCTGATTGGTTGTTTCCGTTCACGTATGGTACTGCCATTTGGCGCAATTCAAGAAGGCAGAGGAACATGATTTTTATCACAGATCATCAGTTTCATTTAGTGTTGTTTGGATTTAATGATCATTTCAGAGTTCTTTTTATATAAAAAATTGCCAGTTGTGGCTTCAATCGACTTGAAAATCCTAAAAATAAACTATCTGCATCTCACAAAGCAAATAAAAGTTTGGTGTACGCAGGTATTCTACTGTTAATATTCATGGATGTCGTTGAATGAGTTAATTTAGCATTTAGACACATGTTTTTTTTGACTATTTATCACTTGAATCATTTTGATTAATTAAGACCCAGATGTCTCACTGAGGCTTTCTGCTGCAAACAGATTTATCTAATTAATATGTAAGCTGCGCATTTGCGATTGAGTGTGGAAGACATGGACAGCAACTCCAGGAAGACACACAGCACCTCAAACAAACAAGTAACAAGTGAGCTATTGCATAATTTGTGTAAAGCACATTCTGCCAAGTGGTACATCAGGAGCAGATGTTACGATGATCTCACAATAGTAGGCAGTAATTATGATATATATTGACAAATATATGACAAATGTCCCACCCACCCCTAAATGTCCCACCCACCCCTAAATACTCAAAATGTTCCCCAAATTTATTAATAAAAACAGATTTAAAGAAAGAAGATCACTTTGCTATGAAACCATGCATCATGATCTGAAATAATCATGAGCAAATGTAATAATTATCACTGATAATATGATAATATGATTGTTATTTGGGCTGTATCACTGTCATAAGCACTTTTTACAGTGCGCTCTGGGTCGCTACACAGTCCCTTCTTTAGGTTGCCTTTACATTTTTACACAGAACCAAACAATGGCAGCATCATGTCGCTCCAGTGTGTGATTTTAGATAGCATGCTGGCATCAGGAAATCAAAAGAGGCATGACAGGCATGATGTTTAACACATTGGTGTCAGCTTCCAGTGTGACATATAACATACACGTCAGTAGCGCTTTATTAAAAATAACATTGGTATTAACATGGCAGTAACAATCATTTACAGTCCCTGTTATATGGCAACTGATCTCATCCTCTGCTCGGAGTGTAAGGAGCTCCGAACCTCTTTGTTTCCCCAATTTGTGGTCATTTTCAGCTGCTGTTCTTCTTCTTTGAGTTAGCTGCTAACTGCTTCCAGCTGCTGTTTAAATCTCGGTTTAATCTCGGCCTGCCAGCTGTTCCGTTTTAACAGACATTGTTTTGACGTTTTTACTCCCTTTGATGCCGGCTTAAAGGTAAGATAACTCTGTCCCCCCATTCCGCCATTGTACCTTGCATACAGAACGTTCACATTTTTTTTTTTTTTTTAATTGAATGCCACTAGTAAAGAAAAACGTTGCACCTTTATATTGTTGCCAGGCAACCACCCCTCACGTCCTTACACTAATCTTCCCGTGTAATCAATCTAACATTGTTTCTCTCACGGTAATTAGTAGCTAGTTCCTAAAATGTTGAGGCAGAGGGTACTTGCTGTAGCTCTGGTTGAGGGTGAGGCAGAGGGTACTTGCTGTAGCTCTGGTTGAGGGTGAGAGGGTGTTGCAAATAGTTTGTCGGGCACAGAGAAACGGAGATCTGCGTGGGGACATGAGACCCTAGGATCACTAAGAGTACCATTATTTGGTCCAGGAGCTTCGCCTCCATGATGGCCGTTACCAGGCATATTTTAGGATGACTCAGGGGCAGTTTGACAACCTGCCGTCTATCACTGGGTCGTAAAACTGTGAGCATCCTGCAAACGCTACCACCAGTTCCTCCTCCATTGTTTACCAACTGTTAACTTGTTGTCGTGGCCATCACAGAATTGGACAATTGGACAATTTTCCGCTCTTTTTCAACTCGAGGAGTTCGGAGCGCTCTGGATGGACGATAAAAAAGTGTGTGTGCACTATTACTGTGCGGCCCTAAATCATATGCTGGCTCCCTAAAATGACACTGACTCAGCAAAACTTTGATAACCCTATGTATGATTTTTGTTTCGCAGTGCTCTAAAATGTTCAGTAAAGCTGTTAATTTTCAATAAATTTTTTCCTATGGCTCCTCAGACCTTCCTCGAGAGTTGGGTTGCAGAAGGTATAGATTGAAAATGCTCCCCCAATGTTAAGTATATGATACAGCCCTGGTACAATATGAATTTAATTTTCTTTTTATTACATTCTATCTTTAGAAAGAGTATACAGTTACCAGAAACACCATTATAATGTTCATAGTAACAGCCTTTGAAATTTAACTCTACTTTTTTGTTATCCAGTGTTTGGTTACTGTAAATAAAACACTCTTCCATTTAAATGTCAAAATCACAACATAATCCTCCTCTGAACTGTGATTTAATTGTGCTGAAGCGTAAAATATTGTAATTCTTTAGAGGTGGGTAAATATTTGAATCATTTAAAGTGCAAGCTTTAAATAAACTATCATCCCTCCTGGCAGTCCCAGACCCATAAATTAGCACCTTGTGCTCAAGAGGTGGTCAGCTCCAATCTCACTCCAGTTATAATGAGCACGGAGGTGCAATGAGAAGCCTGATCTTGTTAGATAAGTGACATCAAATAGGCGTATCAGAGAGGGTGACTAAGAGCACGCGATAACTGTACAGTCTGGCATATGCCACGTCGGAGCACGATAAGGCTCCTGCCACAAATTGTCTCGTCATTTCACTTTAACTGGGCTGTCGGGACTTCACTGCTTAATTGAAGTGATTTCAGGTGTTTGGTTACACATGTGACAGACAGAGAAGTGTCTTGACTGAAATCAGCCACCTTCTATAAATATTCCCCTCCGAGCCATGTCCCCTGAACTGGGTTCAACTCAGATGAGAGCTAAGTGTGACACCTAGTGGCTCTGACAGTAACAACATCTTGCTTTTATAACTGCATCTCATGAGGGAAATGCAAATGAATCATATATAATTAGTGACACGTAAATGAAAAAAAAAAACAGTACATGATTGCAGTCACTTTCATGAATACATCACAATAATTTGAATATGGCCTGTTGTGTGCAGACACATGCACATCCTGTGACTTAATTAATCACAACCTAAATTCCATATATACATGACCTGGTTTGTGCTCCCCCAAGACGCACAATGAAAAAATCACTTTGTCGCAACAAAAATATCTCACACGTGCCATTTAAAACTATAAATCCTGGGGCCGAAGTCAACAGGGGGTTAAGAAGTTTCTGTGCTCCACGTTCTTGGCAGCTGAAGGCACCACTCCATATTGAACTCAGATGGAGCCAAGTGTCCTCAGACTCTCTGGTGGAGGGTGAAAACACCCTATCTGGAGAGATTGTTTTCACAGTATGCCGAAAACTAATTACAAGCAATAAATTAATTTCACGCTACTGCTTTAGAATTAATTGCATCTTTACAGAAGTGACTGGAAGTGATGGCTCAAGCAGCTCTGATAAGGGTGGACACACAAAGTGGTCTATTGAATTACGCGGCTTATCAGTGCCATTGCTTTTACGTAGGGATGCTCTCGATAATCCTCAAAGAAATGATCTAAAACTCGGGTTTGTTGTCGTGTTAATTGCTGCGAAGGTATTTTTGTCATGCAGCTCCCATGGCACACTCTCACCATATGTTAGGACAGCGTGTTGTTTTGTGCAGGAAGCCTTTACAGAAATGTTGCTTTTGCACTAACTGTGTTCTGTGTGAAAATGTAATTCGGCGTACAGCAGAAGCCAAATGAGGCATCTTATCATATAAGATCTGCTACCAGCTTGTCAAACTCTGTCCTCCCTGGCTCTCAGTTTGGACCTCCATGATACATTTCACACCCATTGAATGGTACGCATCTATAAATACACTGTGTGTCAAATGATTTTTGCTGTTCAAGTAACTCCCAGGTCTCAGTGCTGTGTCATCACTGTGACTAGTTTGTTGGTAATGACACAACAGAGAGCATGAACTCTCATATCCACAGCATGTTAAATACCTGGCCCATGGTAACCATGGTAAATACACTGCATGGACCTCTTGAAAAATGTCTTTCCAAAAAAGGAATTTGAATCATTGTAGCTTTTCATTGCAGATTTGAGGAATACCAGTTATACACAAACGCTTTATTTCTGCAGAGGGTGGTAATTAAAAAGAAAAAAAGGCTGTTTATTGGTAAAATAGGGGTAATAGAGCTGCCGCCTGTGCTTCGAGTGCCTTCTTTAGATATTTGGGTTAACTGCTTATTTTCATTATTTTGAGTTAAGTGACTTTTCGAGATTCTCCTAATTGGCCCCGGTGGGATTTTGAGCAAAAACCCTTGATGTTCCCATCTCGTTTACATCCCCCCATAATTGTGACAGTATCATTGTAATCTGTGCAGATAATATTGTTGTATTTTTAACAAGATTCCAGTGTTTGATCATACCGGAGACCCGACTCATTCCAAGATTTAATTTCCCTTTTTTTCCCCCTGCTCTCTGCTGTCATCTTTGATACTCATCACCACGATCATATGACAGATGGTCCGTTCTAGACCCTCTAATTATATTTCCAGCTTCAGATTTGTAATTCATCACACTGATGCATGATCTGCATGTCAGCTCAACAAAAAGTTGGTGGATTGTTTGCGAGCACCGATGCTTTTTTTTGTATTATCTGTAAATTAATGACCCACAATCGGCCTGGGCGTGATACCATCAAGAACTCGTGGTGGATTTCAATTTGCTATACTGTATTATTTATTCATGGAGGTCTGTGCATAATGCAGCTGAGCTTCACATCGACAGAATCCCACCATTTTAAATATGTTATCAATAATTAGGTGGAAGCAACTTTGATTGGACCCTACAGGAAAATCTGTCTCAAAGTTGTCAGCTGTACGGCTGGGCAATATATTAATACACTATCGATATCATGATATGACACTGGATATCTATATCTTCTATCTTTTCCCTGGTTTTTAAGGCTGTATTACAGTAAAGTAAGGTAATTTTCTGAACTTACCGACTGTTTTAGCTGATGTATTATTTACCTTTACCCACTTATTTTATCTACACTACTGATCATTATTTAGAGGTGGGGGAAAAAATCAATACAGCGTAGTATCGTGATATTTTTGTATGGAATATCGTATCGTCACATGGACGCCAAGTACCGATTTTTTTATTTTCTAAATTATTTATATTTAAAAAAAAAATACAAATTAAACTTTTGGTAGCATACTAGAATAATATAGTCAATTGCAAGACTTAAGTGAGACTAAAAATCTAGATAAAACAGATAATGATAAATTTTTCCTTTGGGGACAAAATTTGCAGTTCAAAAAAGGCCATAAATCGCGATATCTTGCAATATATTTTATTGCAATACTCAATTTTTAGTATCCCAATAATACTGTATTGTGACTTAAGTATTGTGATAATATCATTCCATGGGGCCTCTGGTGATTTCCACCCCTAATAATTATTTATTTTTAAAAAAATCAGCCAACTCTACAAAATTGTCGCAATATCAATATTTTGTAAAAAATATTGTGATATTTTTATTCTTCATATCACCAAGCCCTATTTTGCAGTTAAGAAATAAAGGAGATTAAAATAATAGTGTAGCTAAGGTTTGGGGCAACAAGTACAGCACTGTTGCCATGGAGAAAATTGAATTATTACAGGGAAGGCACAATGATACTGTCTAAGGAGACAGTTTACCACCAAATCAAAAATACTTTTATCAGTCTGGATTGTTTTGGTGTGAGTTGGCGAGTGTTGGAGATATTGGCCTTGCAGATCTCTGCCTTCGCTCTGATATAACTGAGCTCAATACTAAACACTGACACTCAGCTTGTGGTGCTCAAAGTGCCAAAAAATAGATTTGAGAAACTCAGCAACAATGTCTCTTTCCAAAGATCATGACTCGGTTAATCAAGATAATCCACAGACCTTGTTGTGAGCAGTTTCAGATTTTGCACCTAAACTAGCTGCTGTGAATCGTATCATCTCATTACAGGATTAAATGATTTGATATCGGACAACAACATACATATTACCCAGAAATCATCACCTGTATATGACAAAAACTACAAAAGAAAATAGGAAGATATTAGTTTAACTGAATATTTTTTTTACAGTTAAATTCTGGTTTTTATATAGTTTATGCAGAAATATGTATATAATTTTGTTATAGATTGATGCTTGTGTACAAAAGCAGAAAACTATGATGGAGATAGTTTTGCCTTTTCGAGGGCATATACAGAAAATTGCACCTTTTTGATTTCATGTGAGTTCTTTGAACAATTTCTGTTTATGTGTATGTGTCTGTTTCATTTAGGATTATTCTAACTACTTGTTTTGTTTGTTGTATTACAATACATTTAAAATTCTAGAGGGAAGGTTTTCACCATAAGCCCCTTTAGGTTGCTTTCCTCTCCTGCACAATCCCTGCCATGTTTATTTTTATATACTTGTTTTTGTCACATCTTGTGTGCTAATAAAATTCAAATTTAAACACGGGCATATTTCCAGGTGGCAATCGGGCCCCTCCATCCCACAAGCTGCCTGCACTGTCCATATTTACACCCCTGATCGCTGCAGAAGGAAGAGTGCATCTACTGCTAGTTCACCTAGCACAAGTTAGCTAGCTAAAAGCCCCTTTTACACTGCCAGATTTTCCGCCAATGTTGGGCCGTTTTGCCGGCAAGCTGCGAGTGTTTAGACACACAGAGCCGGATTGGCGAGTTGATCCGAGGTGCCCAATTTTCCGCCTCATAGGGTAGTCGTATTGGCGGAACCCTTTTAGTTAAACAGACCAAGGCGGCCTTCCGCAACAGGAGGGGCTGTTGATGACTTGTGGGAGGAGCTGTTGATGACGAGGGGCTGTTGATGACTTGTGGGAGGAGCTGTTGATGACGCTGCAGGTGCGAGCCACTGGCGGTGGATAAACAGGAAACAGCTGATAGCAGGAATTAGCGAGCAGCTTGGGGAGACAAGGAATTGCACGCCCTCCTTGCCCTGACAAACGAAGAGGCCATTAACCGTCAGATGACGGGGACGGTGAAGAACAGGCCGACTTATGAGAGAATCGCCCGAAGGACTGACCAGCCGCGGCTTCCCTCCCATGTCGCTGTTTACGTCACACGCTGAGCTACATGTTTTGTTACTTGCTCACGCCCCCCATTGCCCCGAAAAAGGCGCATTCTGTATAAACAAAAGTAGGTAGGCGGCATTTTGCTGCACTACCTGATTTTGTTTTTATACTGCCAATGCTGAAAGAAGACTGATTGGGCTTTCCTGCAAATTTGCACAATTCCTGTTTAAAAAGGGCTACAGTTACAGCTCAGGAGGACGCCATTAATGATTACATCTCACTCTGTCATGAGCACAAGCCTCTCGTCCATTAGCAGTGGTGTGTGTAGTTCGGAAGAAAGAAAATAGTTCCTACATGAAACTGCTCACAGCAAGATCTGTGGATTATCTTAAGTAGGCGGGTCATGATTTCTGGAAAGAGACATTGCTGTTGAGTTTTTCAAATTCAAAGAAACGGCCGATATCTCACACTCAGCAACTCACCCTAAAACAATAGAGATTGAGAAATAGCACTATAGGTAACAGGAAAATATGTGTTTTTGAGTTTGGGGTGGACTGTGCCTTTAAGTGCAACAGCTTGTCTGTGGAAGAGTGGAGGTAAGTATCAGCCAGGAGGCGAGGAGCTTGGCAGTAGATGTAACACTGTGCCCTTCATATTGTGCAAGCTCAGAGTGCCACACCCAGTAAATCATTCACCAGAGTGCACACAGAGTCTGGGCACAATGAACAACTGTCTGTGCTCTTTAACATTCTGCTCTATCAGTCTGCCAAAGTACAGAGTCAAAACAGTGTGAGGAAGCCTGCTTTTTATTTTACAATTTAATGCTAATAAAAATGATCTGTAACCCGGGATCTGAGCTGTAAACAAAGCCTTAAACACTGATCATTTGCTATCTTATTCTATAAACCTTTCTTACTATTGTAGTTAATTAAATGAACTTAGACTTGTAAAAACTGAATCTGCTACAGCAGCACAAGTTCACCAAGACATTCTTTAATGACCATGGAAAATTACAACTTCAACACCTTAATGTGCACATACTGTACAGGAACGTCAAGGTTTCCTTTGATTAGCAGGTTCAAGAACATTTGTCTCCTCTTGTGTCTGGTCAGTCTTGTGTTCAGACAGTTGTAGGCAGTGGCAGGTAACACTTCGCTCATCACATCCACGCCCTTGTGCTGACTTTCCCAGGATTACTGTCAGTATGTCGCAACAGCCTCGGTGACACAAAGAGTTTAAACTATGCCTTGTCAACGGTATTGTTTGAAAAACCGGTCAAAGATAATCAACGTTTTTGTTTTACAGTAATTCGAAATGGAGCATGTTCATGTGAAATATTTAAAAAGGCAGTTTTAATGTTTTATTTCATTTAGATTTGTTTTATTTTTCTTTACAAAATATATCAAAACTATAAAAATTTAGCAAGCAATTTAAACTCAGCCACACAACTGCAAAATCGTATCATTTACTGTCAACACAGTAGACACCAGAATACCCAAAGTTGTTATCATACGGTAGATAGAAAGCCCGCAGCCCCTCACTGCCTATATATAAATACAACTATCATCATAAACCGGCTAAACCAGCCCCCCCGACCCTCTACAAGGAGAAGCAGGTATAGCTAATGAATGGGGGTGGATGGGAATCCAAGACTTTGAAGGCAAACAACACAGAACACACAGAACAAAGTACTTACAACAGACTGCATCTGCGTAGTTTTCAGTGCAAAAGACTTTTACCAAAAAGCAGCAAAAAAAATAAAATAAAAATAACAACAAAAACTTACAGCAGAGCACACACACACACACACACATGCGCCACCCGCTTGTTCTGTTTCTCATTCATGTTCAGGGGCATACCAAGCATTCATATCCCAGGCCTCTCTACATCCTGTACAGTGGAAAAGTAAACACCATTATTTCTGAGCTTCATTGTTCATGTCTTTCTGCACACCTCTCCCAGAGTCTTGAACTTCGGTCCGAGCGTGTTTAGGAAGTCGAGGTTATCGTTGTCGCCGAACTCGCTGCAGCATCCCACAGAGCCGGCTGCGGAGCCCGCCCCCTCATACCCGTAGGAGTGGACGATGTCGTCGGCGTACCGCCCGTCCTCCTCTGCTCCAAAATAGCCCAGCTTCTGCAAGACAAAGTGGAGGGGAGAGGAAAGCGTGTTATTACTTGGTGTGGACTAAGCCTGAGCGATAGGAGGGGAGATACTACACTGTGTGATAAGACGAGGCTGCTCAGGATATGACTGGCAGTCAGATATTACACGGAGAAATAATATCTCTCACCAAGAAGTTGAGAAATAATAAAGTTTACGGAGGATAGTATCACGGCTTACAGATTACATTACACACGAGAATTACCTAAGCTCTTACAGATAACAAAGAAGTTATTAAACCTCAGAGAATAAAAGGTGTACACATCTGGACACATTTAATTCTGCCACATACTCCCACTTTTTGTGCCTCCTTCCAATCTTAAAACACCTCTTTTTGTGTTGTATCATATCTATAAATAAATAGCTTTTCTTTTTAACTATAAAACAACATTACCTGGTGTAGATAGCGGCCATTTGTTTGCCAGTTGTGGAGGAAACTTGAGTCCTGAGCGAGGTATCTGCTGTCAAAGGCCGCACCGCTACCCAGGAGAGTGCCTCCATAATGCTGAGTACCGTACTGGTTTTCATACTGGCCAGAATAGAACTCCTTGGTATCAGCTGACTGCCCATACATCCCGTTCTCTTGTGCTCCGAATGTGCTGGAGCTTTTGTTCCCCACCCATCCTGCATTCACCATGGAGCCCTTAACGGAGCCCTTCACTGCTGGCTCAGCCCCCATAGTGGGAACATTGATGAGACTCGAATCCTGCGGAGAAAAACAATAAAACAAAAACGAGCAATCAAGTAACAATTAAAGAAATGAAGCAATAGAGAGAAAAAAAGTTTGGATAAAAATAAGGTTGCTTTACAAGGGTATGAGCCCAGGCAATGCTTTCATTACTATGTCCTTACCACTTCGTCCCCTGGGGCCTCTGTGTTTGATTTGAGCAGGATTCCACCGCTGTCTCCCACATCTTCAAATTCCAGCTTGTCTCTCTTTGTTGCACAGAAAAATGCAAGCAGTGCGCCTGCAATAACAAAGCAAGCATGTTAGATATTAATGTACAAGGAGTGCAGTTTTTTAACAAATAGGGCTCCACCTGTGGTAGGCATCACAGTGATACACTGTGTAACACCTCCACAAATCATCGCTCCGTGCCCGATGTACAATGCATAATTCAGTGACAGAATCTCCAACTTTCTATTGCTCCTCTCGCACTTTTACACATGCATGAGCACAAAATTCCTGTGTTATTATCTACACAGTGTAGCCTACACAATTCTGCTGGAGAGAGTATATTAGTGGGGGACTCACCGAGCAGTAGGAGGAGGGCCAGAGGCAACAGCAAAGCCAGTATACCCAGTGGCCCTAATGACACAGAGCGTTGCTTGGCCAAACAGGCTCCATTCCTGCACTGGCAGATCCTCACTTTGGCCGTCTGTACTTTACCATTGCCCTGCAGATCTGAAACCTCCATGGCAACATCGTGTATCCCTGTAGGAAGCTCTTTCAAGTGCTGCAACGTGGCCGCCGTGCCTGAGGTGGAAACACGTGGAGAAATTATGAAGATTTTCCCAGGTTTCTCCAAGAAATGGCAACGCAAATTATTTTGGGACAGATCACAGCCCAGTCTCATAAATTTAGTTGTCATTACAAATAGGGTAAACAACCACTTAAACAACAGCAACACATTCAGAATGTAAACCTTTTTCTTTATGCATACACTCAGCGTTAATACTGTGAATGCCCCAAACATTAGCTGTGACAATTTTATATCTACAAAGCTCATGTCATTTTCCTCGCCTCATGCGTTGCAGGGCCAACTTCCTGTTTGAGTCTTGCCCCACCCACCTACACGACGTCATAACTGTGAGGTCATGCAATTTTGATTATGTGGTTTCACAGCTGTGGCTCAACAAAAAAGTTTCCACTCCTCAGGTGAGAAAATAAAACCTGTCCCAATTGACCTTGTGTCCCAATCACACCTGATTCACCTTCCTAGAGCCCAACTGATCAATCTTATTATTTAATATTTATCTTACATATTATGATGATAAATTGCCGTGCAGAGGATGTTTGCAGCATTTTAGAAACAGTGTTGACATTACACAGTTTGCCCACCAGGGAGCACAAATGTATTTTTTAACTGTAAAATGTCCCGCAAAATTATAATAAGGAATTTTCATTAAAAATACAGTAGCTAATATATCATTATCAGATTTTTAAAACTCCTTTGATACCACTCCAGTCCTGGAAAGTAACTGATTACATTTTCTTTCCCATATTTCCAAGTATATTTGTAGTTTGTTGTTCACTTTGTTTGACAGCTGTAGTCACAACACATGAAATGAGCTCTTGAAATATGTTATGGAGTAAATTACCTGCTTCGATGATAATGACACACTGATGTAATACATATATATAGAGAGAGAACTGACGGTTCATTCTGCTGCATGACAAGTGCTCATGCTTTTGAAACTAAGCACATTTTGCTTATGATACTTGTATAGACTTTGACTTGTAATGTGTACAATGCTACTTTTAATTCCTCTTCCACCACATACTGGTATCAGCCAAAATTCCTTATCAGTCAGGCTGTAAACAATCAACTTTGTGTCTGCTTCTGACTCATTCACTGGCCATGAAATGCCTGTTATCTTTTGTGTTGGTGGTTTATTTTGACAGCTTTTCTGAGGAAAATAAAAAGCATGTTTTGGAGATGGTAAATATTTGAATCATTAACTGAGACTTGGATTATGCTGTGAGAGGAGTTTGCACGATTCCTTTACAGCTGTTTCAATAATGTTTCGCTGTTGTTAAACATGTCTCCAGTAGTTTTTTTCTCCTGTATTTCGGTTAAAAGACACTCGTAGATCAAATAGAAATACAGCCACCTACCATTATATTTAGTTAGAGACCATTTGCCGTCAGGATCTTTCAAAACAAAGTTGAAGGGGGGTCCATAGGGCTTCTCGTCGTTGTCTTCAGCCACAACCACCACAGAGCCGAGCTCTCCTTCCTTCTCACACACCACCAAGTCGCTGGTGGGGATCAATGGCACGTTGTCGTTGTCATCCTCCACCACGAGGATGACTGTTCCTGTTCCCGTCTTGGAGCCTGGAATACATTAGAGTTATATAACTACATTTAATAGGGCAGGTCGACACTGACAGAAGACTACATAGACCAAGTCGGTCAGGTTCTGGCATCATTTGGCTATGTATGATCCTGCAATTAAAAATTCTGATACACATCTGGAATATGAGCCCAATATTCACGGCCACATTAAAGGACTGTGAGTCATGGTGACTTGTCACATCACATCTTGTCAACAGGTGCTCTCACGATAGACACGGGCAGGGCATGCTTTCTGTTCAGACACATACCGACGAGGGTGGAGCTGGTGTTTCTGGTGACTTTCGAATGTGTAATAATGCCACTTACAGGCAAAGAGGTTACGGGTGTTGATTAGACATGCAGACTACACACTTTGCCAAACCACAGCTTTCAGTGACAGTGTGATGCATATTTGCCAAACCCAAAGCAGATAGTGTGAGTTTATAATGAAGGTGAGTAAAGAATTAGTCAGCAGCACGTTATTAAGGCTTGTGATTTTTTTTTTCTTCATCAGTCAATTAGTTTTCAGGTATGCTATAATCTACACAATAAAAGTATGTTTGTGTTACATATTATCATTTTGGGTCTTGTATGGAGTCCGTGCCTCATAGAAGTCATGGGAAAAGAAATATACAGCATTTAAAAGTAACTTACTGGCATCAACAGCCTTCATGCTGATGGTGTACAGTCCATCCTTGACCAGCTGTGACTCTCTGTCAATTTGGTTTGCAACCCTCAGCTCTCCGTTATTTCTGTCGACATTGACCCAGGCACCTGGGTCTGTGAGCTTGTAATACCTGAGAGAGGGTGTGAAAAAAGTACTTGTGTATTAGCAGCACATTCTTTAGTTTAGCAGTGAAAGTCTGCCCTCCAGTGTTTAAGAGAAGTAACATAAACTTGAGGGTCTTGAGCATTACCTGTGATTGTGTCTGGTATCAGGCATACCGTACCACATCACTTTTAAACATATATAGAGTGCTTACTTGATGCCGTCGCTGCTCTTGGTCTCAGGATCCGTAGCTATGTACTTTCCAATCAGCGTGCCGTTTGGTGTGTTCTCTTTGATATTGAGGTGGACAGTCGGAGCCGAGAATACAGGACCCTCGTCTTCGTCTTGTACAGTCACATTCACAGGGATGGTCAGCCATTGGGCCGTGGTGCCTTTCAAGTCAGCTTCATTACGTGCAGTAATCTCAAGCTTTACATTTTTGTTCTGCTCAAAATCTAAAGGCTGGAAAAACAGGGAGGGAATATGTTGTTAATATTGTCACTGCTGCGTTATAGGCCTTGACTTTCCATAATATGCACGGCTCTATATGATATTAATTTGATATTATTACAAAGTCTTACTCACTTTTGTCACATACAGAAGCCCCTCGTTTGTTTTGGGGTCAGTGTCGATTCTGAAATTCCCATTTTCATTTCCTTTAGATATGATGAATTTCGTAATCCAGTTTGGTGTGTTTATCAAATCCTTATCTTCGACGGGAATTCGGAGGAGGAGTTTGTCTTTTTCGTTTTCTTTGACAGTGGCTGCATACTGAAAGGAACAAGAAGTGTATTACTTTAATTAGACAGTCTTTTAGTGAAACAAGGACACAACACACTGATGATAAAGACGTAATTGCTAATCACTTACAGATGTTTTTGTGAAAGTCGGTGCGTTGTCATTGATGTCCCCCACAGTAATGGTTGCTGTTGCTGTGTTGAACAGGCCATTATTTGCACCATCCATATCTTTGATTTGTACGGTCACCAGGTACTTGTCTTTCGTCTAAAGAACACATTATGACAAAATGATATGAGGGAAAGGTAAAAAACACGTTTAGATTAAGTAATATGAGTAATCATAAATGCAAAGCTGCCAGTGCTCACCTCTCGGTCCAGGGTGTTAGTTACTGTGGTGATGACACCTGTGGCTGGGTGGATGGCAAACAGGTCTAATCCTGTCAGGAGCGTATACCTGATCTTGACATGGAGGCTTCCTTCCAGATCTCTGTCTGTGGCCTTCACTTTCCCCACCTCTGTCCCTGTGGCGTGAAACACAATTGTCAAGTTTATTATCGGCCACACTTACGGTAAAACACCACAGGATTACTGGCGTATATTGCAAGTTCATGTATTTCACCTGGAGGGCTTTGCTCGGGCACAGAATACTGGAGTGAGCCTTGGAATGTTGGAGCGTTGTCATTCTCATCGTCGACATTTATCACCACATCCAAAGGCAAGTCTGTCTCCTTATCTGTGTTTCTTTGAAAAACTCTGACTGTTAACTGTGAAGAAATTAATAAAATTTTACAAGGTTAACACCTTCAAAAGTACAAAGACGTGCAAAACATAATATGTGGTTTAATTTATTTTCAGTGTCAGATAAGTCAGGTAAAGTAGTGGTTTCCAACTGGTGGGTCGTGGTCCAAAAGTGGGTCGCAGGTCTATTCTCAATGAACCATAAGTGACTTGCATGTCAAAAGAACTTTATTTTTAAGTGCAGTGAATTTCTGACACAGAGCTTTTATTTTGAAGTGCTATTTCCTGCTGTAGAGTAAGTGACTAAGGTACAGCTACTCAACAGAGACGGCAAACTAGTTCAAAGACATGGCCAAACACAAGTATGAGGCTGAACTGTGTGGACCTTGAACTAATGACTAAGAAGAAATCTGGACTCTGTGGTGGGACCACTGATTTATAGAGCTTTTCAAGTGATTTACTGCTGAAATTTTGCATCAACTCCAAAAATATTTTGCCTCGCACCTTGTGCCTTGGGAAATCATGACATTTTTCACTATTTTAAGACACTTGAAGACCAAACAGTTGATTCTTTGAGTAAATAACAGTCAGCTGTGTCTAATACTCACTACAAACTTTGGGTACTGCTCACGATCGACTGCCTGGTGCATAATCAACATCCCTGTGTCCCTGTTAAGCGAGAACACTCCCACTGGAACCTGGTTGACACCAGGTCCACTGATGGTGTAGTACACTTCATACGTGGCTTGCGAGTCCGATACAATCTGCAACAGGAAGCGAAAACACATCCAAGTAAACACAGCGAAACATAAATTTCAATCTCAAGCCTGGTGCAGGTATTAAAACATCGAAGGAATTAATCACAGTGTTGAGTCAGTGGAAAGCTGTGTAATTAAAAGGTGTGTCTGGGTGTGTGAATCGCACAATCTGAGTGGGAAAATGAGCAAAATAGAGGCAAGTGCAGCAAGAGGAAGATGAAGAGAATTTGTGGATTTGCAAATGCAGGGATAAAGACTTAATAGACATGTAGGCTAGTGTAAACATTAAAAACGCATAACAATGCTTGAGTAATATATAAAACAGTGTTTAAAAGATTACCGTCTCAATGTTTTTAGGGAACGGTCCCTTGTGATTCTCTATGATGTCGAAGGGTGGGGGACTCCAGCGCCTCTTGGAGCGCCTCAGGATGTCACTGGGCTGTGGCATGACAACAGGTCAGGCATGTTTAGCAAACAAAAAGGGTACTTGAACACTCTGACATGTTTAAATCTGTTACAGCAGAATATATTCATGCATAATATTACCTGTCTTTCCAGTGTTTTACTGTGGACAACGTGAACTGCCATCTCACTTTTCCGTCCATTGTCCTGAGCCGAAACTGAAAATGTCTGCCCTCCTGTTGCCCATTCAAGCTATAATAGACAAAAATGTTCGATAAAGAATAAATACACACATAATGAGTGACGTAACTGTTGTTATTTTGTGTGTGGTGGGTGGTGTTTGTGGGGTAAATATGTGGAAGGAGTCCGGGATTTAACAGGAGCCCACACCGGACAGGAACTGAGGTACAAAGTCGAGCCTTAAAGTCACTTTCACATACCAGCGAATCGAACCACAGCGTGATAAAATTAATCAAAAACGTCCCCTTTAATAGCAAATAAATACATTATAACAATATTTCTATTTGGCGACACTTAACAGGAAGGTTTGCGGTTACATTTGTATCGAGGACACGTTTATATTAGTACAAGAGGATGTAAAAGCAAACTGGAGGCACTCACCAACACCAGGCAGAAGGTCAAAATTAAAACATTCGCCATTTTTTAAAACTTTTGAGGAACTTTGTCCGACGGGGGAAGTTGAACTCCACCGGTGGTGACTCGTCCAAAAAGTGTCGGATGATAAAACTGTTTCGGTGTTAAAAGCTCGCCAGGAAAAAACCCCGCACTTGTGTTCTCAGTGTGAGAGACGGAGAGAGTTTTTTGCTCTGAGTATCTGTCGCTGCTGCTAACAGTGAGTCAGCCACAGACACACCTTGGCTGCCACACCCAGACTGTGTGTTCACCCTCCCTGCTTGAGACCCGCGGGCGAATGCACCTTTGGGTTGTGCTCAGTGTTGTGTTGCTTATGTAGTGCACAAGTCAACTCGTAAAACTTTGCATTTATATATATGTGTGTGTTTCTGCCAGCAGGGGGAAATGTTGCTTAAAGTAACACTGGAATTTTAGAGTGTTGCAAGACATCAAAACACATATAAACACTATAATTTCCATATTTATAGTGTTTATATGAGATACAAATGCATATAAATGCACTGTAATGTAGTGTTTTTTGTGATAATGCAGTGCAGGTGCTTTAAATTGTGGGAGCTACACGGTTAAAGTGTCCATGGTTTGTGTTCTTGCACTTTGCATGAGATAATTGTTTGTTTGTCTGCTTGTTTTTCTGGTTTCAGAAACCTCTCCCAGGTCCACTCAGCGTTTGACCCTTGCACGCCCCTCCTCTCGCCTCTGCTGCACCACTGAAGCATTATGGTAGGAGGAACAGAATTGCACTCCTCACTTAACGCCACAGGAATGTTTGCTGAATGAAGCCTGGTGTGGGGGGGGAGGCTCTGCTCCCACAGCGAAAGCGCTCACTATCTCTATAAACTGCTGATAAAAGAGAGACCGGGCAGATCCAGCAACACTGGGCCTGTGTCCTTTGTAAAACATTTTCCAAGTGGATCTACTGTAACAGGGGTTAGGCTTTGTTTAAAAAGAGCATAGGGAAGTCAGAGTACGTGGGGCTGCAACAGGAAAGGTGAGAAAAATGTCAGGAAGACTGCACTGCTGTGAGTCATGGGCGTGGACGTAATGAAAAGGCTCAGGGCTGGGAGTCTTGACTGTAAATTGAGAACAGGCTCAGCAAAATACCCTCTTGTATCACTCCCAAACTAAAAATGAAAGTGAATTATGGTTGTGCTCAGGCTTACAGTACACAGAGTAAGTATGTTTGAGCAGATAAATGTGTTTCTGCTTATTCTATCGGTGACACAATGTCTGACCTCTCCCTCCCACACTGTCCACTCTGTGTGGTAGTCTGCAGGAAAATAAGTCACAGCAGAGGCGCTTTAGCTTCTGCAGATAAACAAAGAATTGCTTAACGGACTTCCTGTAAATTAGCCCAGTTTAAAGGAAACCAAAGATGAATCATTTCTCAGCAAGACCCAGATCTGAACTACAAAAAACAGCAGGGTTTGCTTGCTCCTTTTAAAACATCTGTTTGTCGTTGGTAGTACCTTCCCAGGTATTTCACGAGGTGTATCAGTGTGTTGTTGCATAATCTAGTTTGGTGCGAATTGCCACCATGATGAGAACAAACCATGTGTGTTGCCAGGCCGCGACATAAGATGTTTTCATACATCCCATTTAAAAGCTGTAAAGGCAAAGTCGCTCCAGTTGTTCAGTTTATGACAGTGACACATGCCGTATGCCTGAGGTAAGAAAGTTTGTCACCTAAAGCAATTGCTCCACCCTTCTCAGCACTTCTGTTGTGTGGGTGCTAGTGAAAGGCAGGGTGGAGCATTCACGTCATGTGTGATGGGTAGTATTTGGGTGAGACAAGTAGCTCAGGGGTGTTTCTCAGCAATACTGTGACTAATAGCTGTATGATTGTCAGTGTGTCACTGGTCACCGGTGTCACTGACATGCTTGAAAGGTTTTAATTAAACAATACAATCAAACAACGCTTGCCAGTTCCCAGTTAAGAAACTGTTTCGTTGGAGCCAGGCGCACCTATCTGTAACGTATGTGAAGGATTAGGTGTTTGAGTTCTGTGGAAACTGTGTCAGAAAGATTCTGACTCAACTTCATTGATGCTTTTACAATGGAAATGAGACCTGTTTTAATTATGTATACATCCTCGTCTGTATGAATGAGTGGACGAGATTTTTAAAAAAAAAAATAAAAACCCTCTCCGTTTAAAATAATACAGGTTGTCAGTATTTCAAAAATGGCCGTAAAAAGTAAAATCAACACCTCTCTGAAAGAGTTTGAATATAAATCAGAACATAATAACCTTCACAAAAGTAGGATGTAGTGCAGAGCTGCCATTTTAGACATCGCACCTTAGACCAGGGGTGTCAAACATACGGCCTGGGGGCCAGAACCTGCCCGCCAAAGTGTCCAATCTGGCCCATTGGATGACATTGAACACCTTCTGAAGACGAAGAGGTGCCAGGTTTCAGGAGCAAGTTAAACAGTGAGCAGCTGTCTTCATGTAAAAAGCTGCATCAGATGCTTTTGACTAGGGCTGCCACTAACGATTATTTTCATTGTCGACTAATCTGTCGATTATTTCTTCGATTAGTCGACTAATCATTTCATTGAAAAATGTNAGTCATCGATTAGTCGACTAATCGTGGCAGCCCTACTTTTGACTAGAATACAGTTCTTTTCTTACACTTTAGTTTGGTGTGGTGATGTCAGTATTACAACACAGGAGTGACATGTATAGAAAAATGCACATGTGGTGACATCACAGGCAGTTTGTCATCTGTTTTATAAATGGACAAGTGTTTTTGAAATGTACTTCTTTAAACAAAATAAAAAGGTAAAAGTTTGGAGGTGTTTGTTACTTATAGGATATTATGCAACGGTTTTAAAGTTCAGGCCCACCTGCGGTCAAATCAGACCGTATGTGGCCCATGAACTAAAATGATTTTCACACCCCTGCCTTGGACGTTAGTTCTAGCAAGGTGTATTGAATAAACTGGCATCTGAGCTCTCAACAAAATGTACATGTGTTTACTGACAGTTGTTATACCATGCTCTTTTAATATGGACGAATACACAGGGTTCCCATGTTTTGGAAAACCTGAAAAAGTTGTTGAATTCCAAGTCATGGCATTAGTAAAATCCTTAAAAGTTTTGGAGAAGTCATGGACTTTTGTTGTGTGTAATGAAATTAAGTGTTACGGTAATCTTCCTTGGATAATCTTCCATGTAATGTAGCTTAATGTCATATCTGTTTTCTGTAGCTGCTGACGTAACGTAGCACTAATATGTGACGATTACCATCATGTACATTACTTCATCTTCTCCTGCATGTATGCTGACGAGCTGCAATTATGTCTGAATAGTTTGAATCTGACACCTTTGACTAACAGCAGGCACGTGTGACAAGAAGAACAATGCTGTGATAGTGTGATTCCAAGACATGGGCCAAGACAAGCTAATTTTTTTGCACTACTAAGCACTTTTTTCTATACTTTTAAGCTACTTTTACTGCCCATTGTGTCTTTACTATTGTTTTTAAGTTCATAAATGTATCTTTTTTGGAGGTGTTGTCCATTGTGTTTTCATTGTCTTTTAAGTTGTATAGTGTTAGCCATTTGTCTGGTTTTATGTTTTTATCTTGTCACTACTTGCCTGTATGAGCAATCTACACCAAGACAATTTCCAATCAACCATGTGTGTTGAAATGACAAATAAAGATCTATCTATCTATTCAACATGTAGGGTCATGAATCCCAAAGTCTCCATGGTCCACTAGTACTTTTTTGAGATGGAGCAACTGACACAGGCAGCCTAGGTCGTTTTATTATCACTCAGAGCGCCAATACACATTTTGAATTTGGTTTAACTGCTCTAAAAGTAGAGCATGTTAGTTCGAAGGTACTGAGCGTTCTGTTTTCTGAGCAAATTAATCAATGTGCCAACCGAACTGTGGCTCTACAGCTCAGTGTCCACAGACTGCCTATAATGATAGAATTCAAATACAGAGTATTGCACAGTTCTGTTTGTGTATACTTTGTGAATGATCATGGAATTTTTATTACGGTACCTTGAAAAGTCATGAAAAAGTTTTGAAATTTTGTCCCTGAAAATGTTTGGGAACCCTGAATACACTGCACGATTGCAACTATCTAACAAACATATGCAGTTAATGGTGGGTCAGTTTTGGGTGACAGTGTTGTTAGAGTGTGTGTGTTTCTCAGGACTCTGCAATGTTACATTCTCCAAAAGTGGTTTGATCACTTGAACTGGACGGACACGACACACCCAGCTCATGTGACATAACTCGCTCTGCTGCATTTTCAGAATGCTCCAGACTTAATTAAGGTTATTATTCCAAAGTATTTATCGGACTTTCAACTTTTCAGTTATCTCTATTGTATCTGTGTTAAATTAATGACTTTGAGGCTGTGAAGGAAGAAGGAAGTCGGTAGCTTCAATCTCATGTGGTGCTTTTTTTTTTCCTGAGGTGCAACTTGTGTAGGTTCAACCAGAAAACTGTTATCTTTTATTCTGTTGTTACTGTTATCATTTGTTTTTGCCATAAAAAGCAGAATTCTAAGTATAGAAATCCCATCTCTATCCGCCATATCATCATGAAGTACCCAGCATGAAAAGTGCTGGATCACAAGTAAAGTTAAGATTAAGTCCCCAACCAATCATTAGTTTGGATGGTGTTTTCAAATGTTCTCTAATTCCCTATGTTTCTGAAGATAATGTCACATTATCCTCTGTACGTCATGCTTTCTCCATTGAACACTCCTCTCATGACATATTGCTCAAAGACGCCGATTAAGAAAGTCAGTGAGTAAGAAATCATTGCCCAAGAAGCAGTCAATCTCATTTTCAGTTAAAAAAAAAAATGATGCAGATGTTGCATAATTTCAGTGACATGTGGACGTTGCCATGTGATAAATAAATCACAGTTTACTAGAAACTAATTGTTTGATCATACAAGATAAAACCTGATACAGTCATTTCCTCTCCCACACACCTTTGACCATGAGGAGTTAAAGTTTCATGTATCCTGGCAACGCAAACTTTTTATTTTTTCTCCCTCTGTGTATCTCAGTTAAACAAACTCACCAACGCCTACATGCACGAACACTCCCACAGTCCAGCGTGCACAGTGTGCAGCTGCATGTTTATGCACTCTGGGAATTTCACAGGCTCGGGTGAAGTTTTACAGATAAGTGAGAGATTTGGTCCAAAAGCACTCTGATACATTTCTTTTACTGGATATCGAAATGATATATAAATAGCAGACTGTAAGCGATAATGCAAAGTCAAGATCAGGATTAAATCCTTTCAAGGGCAGAGGTTTCGGGGCCACATTGGAGGGCAACATATATGAAACGGGGCTGGGTCATTTTAAGCATCAGATACTTAAATTGTGGCATTATGGTGAATTTTTAGGCACCAGTTTGTGACTTTTCGGCATCAATTATTTAGTTTAGTTTAGTTCAGTTCAGTTCAGTTTACTTTAGTTTACTTTAGTTTAGTGTAGTCCAGTTTAGTGTAGTTCAGTTCAGGTTAGTTCAGTTCCGTGTAGTTCAGTTCAGGTTAGTTCAGTTCCGTTCCGTTCAGTTTAGTTTAGTTTAGTTTAGTTCAGCTCAGTTTAGTTAAGTTTAGTTTAGTTTATCTGTACATACATGTATAGAAAATACAGGAAAAAGAAATTAAAAGTTAAAACATTGTGCAGGAGAGGTTGGAAGCCAAAAATGGCATATTAAGATACCTCCCCAATTTAAGAACAATCATACATAAAAAGAAAAAGATAAAATAGTTCCAAAGAGTTGAATTGATTCTGCATCAATTTATGGAGTAAATGTCTTACATTTTGTCAAAATAAAAGCCCATACATAAAAAGAAAACGGTAAAAACGCAGATTGTATAATTGAATAAGAGTTCCAGACTAAGATGTATTACAAAAGTGTTAAAAATGAACCATTAAAAATTTGATTAAAAAAATTACAAATAAATTAATTTAGTCCTTTTCACATTTATAAATTGTGTCATAGCCTATTTGGGGAGACAAATGCACATGTTCTAAATATTGCAAATGAATCCTGTTGTTAAGTGTTTGTCTCCACACAAACACCATTTGACCCACTGCCCCTCCACATTCACAATAAAGGCATGTCTGTCTGGTTTGGACATATTATGGAGTGATTTCCTCTCAGTCCAGTCTCCCTTTGTGTGTGTTTTTCCTCCGGCCACAGACAATAGGTCACACACAAGTATTGCAGCTATGCTCACAGTGGACATGAGCACCTCCTTTCTCCGCCTGCTATCAGCAGAGGCTTGAGCCATCACACTGAGAGAGGAACCGCCTATTGCTGTAAAAGTTCTTCCTACTCACCGCAGGGTCAAAGTCTGCTCGAAACCAACGCAGGGTAGAGACCAAGCAGACGCGAGTTAACTTCAACAGGAGGATTACCGAAGTTTATTTATATATTTTTCTACCAGATGTCTCCACCGCTGAGATGCAGCATTTTTCCTCTGCTGGCGCTCCTCATAACGGTGAGTAGCCTTATGCGATTCAATTTGCGCTTCTCAATGTTTGGTGTTCATGATCGTGTGTGTAGCAAATCGGATCTTAAACAGGTGTGGCACTTGTGCGCTTGGTTTAAGTTAAAACATGGTATGCAGCTAAAGACACAAAGTAAATGCGCAGTTTGTTCACAGTGACACCCGTATTGTGCTGGAAGGTCATAAAACAGCCCCCTTTTTATTTCCTCTCCAGCAAAACAGCTTTCCATCATTCCTGACATAAATACAGGATGTGGAGAATTTTTTTAAACACGTGGATTTCCCCTGGTGAAACAAATTAGAGAAGGTTTTAATCTTTGTGACAATTAAGATGTGAATGGTAGCTGAAAGTATTGTTTAAAGTTGCGTAAACTTCTCAAAGTAAAGTTTGTTATTTGGCAACAACAAATCAGTTTGTGTTTTCATCATGAGAGCACACCTTTATTTGTATTTGAAGATCACTGAGATCGCCAATGGACCTAACTACATGATGTACCAGAAATAATGTGTAAACCAGGGGTGTCAAACATACAGCCCGGGGGCCTGAACTGGCCCGCCAAGGGATCCAATCCGGCCCCCTACAGTAGATGACTTAGCTCACCTACTGTAATATTGATGCATGTGTGAAGACTAAAAGGTGTCAGGTTGAAACAGTGAGTAGATACTTAATATAAAATGCTACTTCAGAGGCGTTCCCACCCTGGCGAGAATAAAGCTCCTTGAAATAACGATGAATACGTACGGTGGTCATATTTGAAGATAATTATTATTTTGCAATATATTGTCAATCAGCATCGTCATCACAAAGGAATCTGTATCAGACTTCTATCTCAAAACAATATTGGTGGAGCCCTGCTGCCAAGGCACTGGCAAAACTCGATTGTAAATGGCCTGTGAAGCAGGGGATGACATCACCTGCTTCTTCAAGGGCTGCCACTTTAGTGGGAAATTAGGAGAAAGTGCACATGTGATGAAAGTGAGTAGGAGACTGACTGAATGTGGAAATAACGGTTGAATTTTCTGAGGATATGGCAGATGGCTCATGATCTGTTTTGTAAATGTTTTCAGAACTAAAATGAGTTTGACACCCGTGGTGTAAACGCTGTAATGTGTTACCCTTTAACTCTCATTTAAATGCAATATAATACACGTGTTTTTTTAAGTGACATATCTATCCTTTTATAGTATTTAGTTTCATATTTATTGAATGAGTGCTTGTTGTCTGTCTTAATTTGTCTTTTTACTTGAGTAGATTGCTCTGACCTGGAGTAGCACTCCTATTCTAAACTAATGCCATATGTGTGTGAGTCAGGAGCAGCAACGATAAAATGCCATATGATTTTGCCATTATTACACAGTAGTAATGATCACATCTTTCCATCCCTCTTTGTTTACCTGCAGCTTGTTCCTGTGGGGGCAGAAGGGAAAGGGACAGTGCTACAGAGGCAGAAGAGAGAATGGATCACAGCTCCCAGACGGCTGGAGGAGAACCACGATTACACCGGCCTGCCGAGTATCGCTAAAGTGTGTACTGTTGTATTTCTTTCTAAAGAGATCTTCATTTTGAATGATTAAAAGCATGTTTTTTTTCACAGTTGTGCATATGAGAGTTGGTACAGCCACATATGATTCCTTACAATAATTACAGCATTGTCAGATTAATTTGATTGTGTTTCCCATCTCGCTGCTTTTGTCCTCAGGCCACCTTTGTTGATTCAAAGCCTAGCTTAGAGTATGGGTGAAAGCAACTCCCCAGACACTGGCAAACGTCCATGTTCATGAATGAGTCAGTTCAGAAACACTGTGTGACAATGAACACAGCTTAATCTGATGTGTAGTCACTCACCTGTGTGTTGAGCTTGGCTGGTTTCGTGTCTCAGCTGGATATTGATTTCAGTTTGGTATATCAGTGGTGGAGGAAGTATCGTTTACATAAGTATAGAAATAGTTGAGTATTTCCAAATGATTCATGGTGGAGGATAAGGGTCTGTCCCAATACTCACACTTCCCCTCAAAATTGGCCCTAGTCCTTGTTTTTGCGCGTTCCTGCGAAGGGCTAGGGTGTCCCAAACTTTCAGGAAGTTACTTTTCAACCCTTAAAATCCCCACTTAATTTGAAGGGCTGTGCGATGCACACTTACAAACCCATCTCAACTGATTGAATTTCCCAGGATGCATTGCGAAACTATCCAGCCAGGCGAGTTTTCCAGGAAGATGGCAGCCTCCATGAGAAAGCCATCGCACAATTGTAATACTATTTTCGCAAGTAAGCATGCAAAAATTCCAAAATATGTCAGAATGTGTACTTTCTGCATATGCATTGTTATCTGTAAGCATTGAGTTCGTTAATTCACGATGTAGCCGACATGAATATCTACTGAGTTCTCCGTGAAGCCATTAATGCTGAAGCCTACGTCGACAATCCGCGTGACGTAGGTGAACACGTCTGTTACGCTAATTTGTATGAAGTGGCGTCCCAGTTCGTAGGTAGAATTCCCTACCCCTCAACACTACCCCTTCGTCTTTGAGGGGAATCTATCTGAGTGCACTTGAAACCAAGGGGTAAGGTTAAGGGAAGAGAATTGGGATTGGCCCTTACTGTAAGTGTTGGTGGATAAGTTTTTCAGCATAAATAAATACTTCTGTTTTCATGAACGTGTCACTTGACAACCTATTTGAAGAAGTTGCTCAAAATCAACAATATTTTTGACATTTTTTTGTAGTAGGAATTAAAACAAATATATTAGAAGATATTAAATAAAATAGCCACAACTTTCGGAAAATATTAGGTTGGTTCAACTTAATTAGGTTTTTGAGGTCAAAGCAAATCGTGTTGGTTGTACTAAACTAATTGAGTTTGTCAGATTATAAAAGACTATAGGATTTACTGTATAAGGCCAGAGTTGGGACTCTTTAAAAAGATGCATGCAAAGTGTTACCTTAATTTTTTTAAGTTGAGTTAGTTGATTTTTTTAAGTCTATTCCACTACATCTCTGAGATTATTATTAATACAAATTTTAAATCAGCTATTAAATTATGGGGTATTATTACAGGTTAAAATGAGCTCAACCTTACCAGCTCCAACATGAAAGTGATGAATACATTAATGCATCAATAATTATAATACAATATATATTAATGACTATTTTACTTTTGGTATTTTCAGTATATTTTTATGTACTTTTACAAAAGTAAATTTTGATGCAGGGCTTTTACTTGTAACAGAGTATTTCTACACTGTGGTACTGCTGCTTTTACTAAAGTAGAATATCTGAGTGAATATCCGAGTACTTTGTCCAGCACTGACATCATCTGCATGCTTCATACAATACAGTTACTTATACTTAATAAGCTATCTTTACACTTTTCTTTGTAACTGGAAAGTCTTAGATTTACAAAGGTGGATTATTCATTTTGTGTATTTATTATTTTTCAGATCCGCTCTGATAAGGAGAACTATACAAAGATATTGTATTATCTAACGGGGCCAGGTGTTGACCAGCCCCCTCAAGGAATATTTGGTGTCGACCGTGACACTGGCTTTGTGAAAATCTTTGCCATTCTGGACAGAGAGGCGACCCCCTTCTTTCATGTAAGAGCATTTAAACATCCTGGTTTTTAAATCTAAAGTATTTAAAGTCATACTTTTGTGTTGTGCATGTACAGGAAATGGAGAAGTAACTCAGATATCTCTTTTTGTAGTTAAAAGGTATTGCAAAATACCCAGACGGGACGAACGCTGAAAAAGATATTGACCTTAAAATTACTGTTCTGGATAAGAATGACTGCCCACCGGTCATTAAAGTGCAGCAAGTTGGATCTGTCAATGAATCAAGTGCAGCAGGTATGTTAAGACATCTACAGTAAGTTTGTGAAGGCAGAATATTTTTACCAGCACTCAGTGAACTGATAAATTATTTTATTACCTTTGATCATTTTTAGGTACTGTTGTGATGAGAGTGATAGCTACTGATGATGATGAAGCGGGCACGCTCAACTCCCAGATCTACTACAGAATTGCGGAGCAGAGTAACACGGCTGGGATGTTCTCCATCAACTCTCAGACTGGAGAGGTCCTGGTTCGACAGAACACTCTGGATAGGGAGGTGAGGCGATATACTGACCTGGAATTCTTCTCTTGTTCACTGGAAAAGCTTGAAATTCATAACACAGTAGTCAGATCAGTTTCACAAGTCCAACTAAGATCGCCACAACTTATACTAATCAATGTGCTATATATCTGATTTATTCTTTCAGCGACAAGATACATATACGTTGACTATAATAGCCTCAGACCTGGGCGGACAATCAGGAGGAAACACAGGTACCGGAGAAATTACGGTCAAAATTCTGGACATAAATGACAATATTCCGACCCTGGAAAAAGAATTGGTAGGTGCGACACACAACAAACACTTCTATTCTTCTTTCATTGACTTTTCTATTAATGCTGCTCTAAAGCAACTGTTGGTGTGTGTTTTATTTGCAGTATGAAGGCAGTGTGAAGGAGAACACTGTCAATGTGGAGGTAATGAGGATCAAAGCCATCGACATGGATATGATTTACACTGACAACTGGCTGGCTGCTTATGAAATCGTGTCGGGGAATGAGGCCAGATATTTCACCATCACTACGGATTCGAAGACCAATGAGGGAATTATCATGATCAACAAGGTAAAAGAGGGTACTTTGAACTAGATGGACTGAAGTTGTTAACATTACTATGAAGTTATATGCCGTATTGTATTATCCTTGAATCTGCAGGCCTTGGACTATGAGGAACTAAAAACGCTCAACTTGGAGGTGGTTGTGTCCAACAAAGCAGCATACAATTTTGGCAGCAGGATCCCGTCAGGGCCCATAATCCAAAAACCCTACCCCATTAAAATCAACGTGCTCAATGAGAAGGAAGGCCCCCGATTCCAGCCAAGTGTCAAAGTGGTGACTCTCTCTGAAGACCACACTTCCATCTCCCTTCACAAAGTCATCGCCAACTATGCTGCTATTGACAGCGACACGCTCCAGACGGCCACCAACGTAAGGTACGGCCACATAGTGCAAGATGTTACCAAACATCAGATGAGTAGATACCTCTCCTTGTGTCTCTGGAATTACGTGTAATGGTTTGTTTTTGTGACCTCACATGTGTGGATTTTTACATTTATAGGTACGCTAAAATCAAAGATGATGACAACTGGTTGATTATTGATGAGAAGACAGCAGATATCAAGCTGAAAAAACTTCCAGACCGAGAGTCCAAGTACTTGATCAATGGAACGTACTATGCCAAAATTATCTGCATCAGCAATGGTGAGTTCTGTAAATATGACAGTTGTCATTTTTCTCCAGTGGACCGATATGGTGCGTAATATTAATCTCTCTTTTGACTGGCTTTTTCAGAGACTCCCTCAAAAACCGCCACAGGGACCATAGCCATTCAGGTGGAGGACTTTAATGATCACTGTCCGGAACTGACCGCTACAACTCAGACCATGTGCCTCGAGGATGAAGTGATCTACGTCACAGCCGTAGACAAAGACGAGTTCCCCAATTCAACGCCATTTGAGTTCACAGTGATTCAGGGGGGCAGCAAGGGGAAATGGACAGTTGAGCATGTCAATGGTAAGATGAGAAAGTTCTTGCTAATCATGGTTGAATACGCCCAAGTGTTCTTCAGGGTTCAATTCAATTTTCAGCTTTAGTCTTTGACTCTGTGATGTTAGATTTTGAAAGACTTGGAAGCAGATTGTGATCATTTCAATGCTTTTTTTGGTATTTATTGTTCGTTTCATTGGCTTCAGATGGCACAAATATGTGTGAACACAAACATGTTATGTTGCAGCAAATACATTATATTTTAAGCTCCAAAAGCACTTTGCCAGGGGTGTTCATAGAATGATTGCAAAAATAACTGGAAAGCACTTTACTTTTTACTGCATTCCACTTCATGCAGTAAAAGTGTTCTAGTTTCAGGGCAGTGCTCCCGAGCATGTTTAATCACTGCTATAGATTACTGAGACGATAAAATCAAATGGAACCGTCGTTAATTTTATCAGCCTCATCTCTGCTTTTCCTGTCATGACAAGTAAATATCTGTCATGAAAAACCTTGGTTGTATCACTTATTTATAAAGAAAGGAAGCACTACTATATTGCTTTTAAATGTGGATCTCATCTTTCTTCAGACACCACGGCCATTCTGAGGGACCAAGCCAAATTGTGGCCAGGCACATACAAAGTGGCAGTGGAGGTCAAAGACCAGCAGGGAAAGTCATGTGCTGATGTCCAGATAGTTGACGTAACTGTGTGTACTTGCGATCACGTCACTAAAACCTGTGGACCCCACACCGCAAAGACCGCACAGTTTGGGGCTTCAGGTGTCCTGCTTATGCTCCTGGGACTGCTGCTTCTGCTGTGTGAGTAGAGTATTACCTGTATCCTTTCTCTTCCTGGTTGGTTATCATGATAAGAATCACTGACTTACCTCTACAAGGTTGCCTAAGCTGACATGTTGTAGCATGCTCGAAGGGATTAACCAGCACCCTTTGAATTATGACTCGAACATGTATTGCACAAGTATTTGTATTGGTAACTCATACGTTTAAAAGTAATTCTCAGATTGATGGTTGGACTGTATTTGACCTTTTTTGAGAATACTTGTTGACATGGTGTGAAATGTGTGCTTTTCAGTGCTGCCCCTCCTGCTGCTCTTCTGTCTGTGCGGAGGTGCAGCAGCTCTCGGAGATTTCAAGGCCATACCATTTGATACGAAACAACAGCTCATCTCATATCACACCGAGGGGCAGGGAGAAGACAAGGTACTTTGACTCGTAAACAACACTTTAACAATATGTATATATTCAGTTTTAAACAAATGTGGCGACCAAATTTGCATCAAATGCTTCATCTCTGACAGAATCTCACGTTTTTCTCACAGGAAGTTCCTCTTCTGCACGCTCCAGTGGACATTGGTGGTGGCACACTGAGTGCCAAGAACATCAACACCTATGGGGAAAAGGGGTACCTAGGAGGACTGACTGAATTAGGAGGCGCAGCAGGTGGGGGAGCAGCCGCGGGAGGTGCTATAAACACTTCCACCTTGACAGCTGAGAATATGCACCTGTACAACCAATATAACCAGTCCAGTGGGCAGGTGGGGATGGACTACGTGGATGGTGGGATGATGACAGGACAAGAACATCATTTCTCCCGATACGGGGCTGGGGTCTTTGATGGGATGGCTCTATCTGACCACTTCCTGGGGGATTATTATGCAAGTGTGAGTATATAAGTCTAATGGTTTTGAATAGAAGCTGAGAATTTGGTTTTTCAAATGTTTTTATAACAAAAATATAATCTGGTTCTCTTTATTTGCAGAAATCCAACCATGCTGCACTCCAATCCCAGCAGAAGGACGGTCTGCTGGTTTATGACTATGAGGGTCAGGAGTCCCTGGCAGGGTCTGTAGGGTGCTGCAGCCTTCTTGAGAATGACAACGACCTTGCTTTCCTCAATGACCTCGGGCCTAAATTCAAAACCCTAGCTGAGATTTGTCAGGGGTCAACTTTGGTAACAGAGTCTGTAGATGTAGGGGTTTCTATTTATCCACCCAGACCAGTGTCTCCTGTCTGGCCCTCCACCTCCACCCACACACACGTCAGTACTCACAGCGAAACGATAAGGGACAGGGACCACCTCAACATCAAAACCCTGAACACCTCCAATGTCGCGTCTCAGTCCTCCGCCATCATTCAGGAGGAGCGAATCACCGAGAGAGCCCAGGGTTCAGCCACCCTTCCCAGTGTACATGTCCAAGACAAGATTATGATTCCCAGTCAGACGCTGCTCATACAGCAGCCCGCCATGTACTACGCTGCTACACCCATGTATGTCGTCGAGCCCAAGCCCCAGATGGTGCTTGTTGCAGGGGGCACCCAGCAGGCAGTTGGTCAAGTAGGCCAAGTAGGCCAAGTTGGCCAAGTTGGGTTAAGTCAGGGATTGGTGCAGATTGGTGGCCTGCAAGGCTCTCAGGGTGTAGTCCTCGTAGATAGGCAAGTGGGAATGGGTGGTGTGACAGGGCAGGTAGCACAAGGCCTTTCGCAAGGAACCCTCTCCAGGTCTGCACAAGTCTTGGTGGTGGAGAATGGGTCCTCAGGTGGAGCGCAAGGTGTTCGTCTAGCCCAGGGCCTTAGCCAAGGTCAGGCAGGGCATGGCTCTGCAGAGCAGGGCTCCAAGATTCAGACTCAGAGTTTTTCAATGGCTTCATGCGGTTCTGCAGGTTCAAATGAGGACTTTGCTCTGACAGCCACACCCAAAGTGCAAGGCAGCCAGAGAGTGGTTGTGCAACGTAAGAAAGTCTCAGTCACAGAGAGAAATATTGAATCCAGCACAAGAGCGTAGCACATCCACTAATGTCACACTTGTTTGATATATACTGAAATATGCATTTTAGTATGCTAAGATGCATTACAGTATATATATGTTCACACAGATAGAGTGTGATAAATAGTGGTAAAACTGGTAAAAAGATAGTTTAGTCCGCTTGACCAAAAGTTCAATACTGTATGTCCTCATCTAGTGAAAACACTACTGCTTATAATACAAGTAGTTAACACGTGGTATTGACTACATGACGATCATGGCCAAAAGGGCATTGGATTCCCGTACTGCTGCCGTTTAGGAAAATGACATACATTTCTTGTATGCTACCTGCTAAGGCTCTGTCAGCATTAGTTGGAGGCATATAAGTATTAATATAAAGTATAGATTGGGATAAGCAACAGATTTTAAGAGGCATTACATGATTTCTATAGTTACACCCCGGTCAAGGGAAAACCTTGGCATGGAATTAAGTGTGATTCCCCTCTTTCTCTGGTCCAAGGAATGAGCATTTAGGCACCGAATGACAGCCCTGAAGAAGAGCTGTATTTGTTTTTTAAGGTACAAAGCTAGTATGGCTTCAGGGCACGGGCAACTGAAGTAAACACAACAGAACTAAACGAAAATTTTGATCGATATCTCCTGAAGAGAAACTGGAAAAGCAGAGTACAAACAAAAAGGTATCCGCCCCCTGCAACTATAATTGCAGCTATATCAGTGTCAACATGAGTTTGAGCTTTGTATGTGCTCCTAAAGTCTCATAAAGGTATTATAATGCATGTGGAAAATCAGTTTTAAAAGCTAGATATCTCAGCACCTGGCAAAAAGTCGTGTCATTTTTACGGATCATTGCTCTGCTTGATTTGAACAAACACGAGTTTAAGGAATCCCAATTTTTAGTCACTTGCCAAAAGTCCTGTTAAAATGACTGTAATTATACTGTCAGCATACACACTGTTAGTCATGAGAAGCACAGTTATTTGGAGAGAAAAGTAAAACAAAGTTTCTGTAGCTACTTTAATGTTGCATTTAGGCTTTGAACACTAGATTCGGTGGTCTGAGTACTGTTTTTATCGTGTGGTTTGGGTTGCATTTTGTCGCATTTTAGCTTTAGCCAAGCTGTAAGCCATTCTGCTGACCTTTAGATTGTTGTAGTTATACTGTAACTAATCAGGAGCTGTAATATGGGTGGTCCCCGCTTGGAACATAGATAAATACTGTTTGTACTGTAGAGCTGATGAAAGCACAGGAGAACCAGTGTTTGAATGATTTAGTGCAGCAGAAAGGGAGGAGACTCTTTATCGGTAGATGACATAGTCAGCACAAATCAAAAGAACGATACTACACAAATTCTCAATTTTATCGATGCACTCTTTTTTATTATTTTTACAGAATATGTATGAACTGTACTTTTACAATAAGTCAAGTGTTAACAACAGAAGATTTAGGTGCCAAATCTGTAAAAAGAAATTTGTATAGTAGCTTACAGCCCTGTGTTTTTTTTTTTGTTTTTTTTTACAAATGTATATTGTGCCATAATTATCAGATAGGCTCTTAATATGTTGTGTGTTTCTGTATGTGTGCATGTGTGTGTGTGTGAGAGAGTGTGTGTGCGTAGAGGTAACCTAATCGGGATATGTGGATAGGCAGAGTATTCAAGGATGAGTTTGCCAAGCACTGAACACATTTGGTGGAATGACGCTGTTTGATATTAGTGTTCCAGCTATTGACACGTGTATTTTCATCTGTAGTTTCTAATATGCTGTATGAATATAGCATAGATTGCATCAGAACATTGCAGCACTAAAGCAGCACTATTGGAAATGATGATGAGGATGTTCTCATACTTTAAAGTTTTGCACCTCCTGTTGTAATAAAATCAAACTGAAAAAAGGGCGGTTGTATTGACCCTTCATTCTGGTTTCAAATGTGTGTTTGGATGCAACTCCACATGAGATTTTTTTTTTCCAATGCTGTGTGTCGGTCATGTAGCTTTCAACAGGAAGGGCATCATTCAAATAAACTATTTGTTTGCACTGCAAATCAGGTGCAAACAAATACGTCCTTCCACGGTACTCTTTCCAAAAGGGTTTGATAACTCTGCCAGTCATAACGTCTAATGCTATTTCTACTAACTTCTACTGCTTTTGGTTTGGTGGCTGTTGACTCAACACTCCACAGACTTTGATGTGTATTTGTGTAGGTGCTAAGTGTTTCGTTAACTGTCAAATGCACTTAAGGAAACCATCCAGACACATTTAAAGTCGCGTGACAGGTTTAAGACATAAAATCCACTCCTAACTTACCTACAACATGTTTGTTTGTCACTTAAAATGCTCCATTCGGTGAGGTTTCAAGAAGATTTTGCTTCAAGCTTTTCCAAGCAGACAATGGCATCCCTATGTAGAACGGACACAACTGGTTTCTTTGTAGCTCACTTAAAAAGATTCAGTCATGCTTAATGTAAACAAAGAAGAGAATGTAGCAGATCAGGATTCCCTCATGGATTAGGATACAGGTCATATACAATGCAGGTAAAGTCTGAAAATTGTTTTATATGAGATGTGGTTGCACAAAATCCTCCTTGCATCTGCCTAACTAAAGCTGAGACTTAGCTCTTGGGTTTGATTTTTCTATTTATTCTTTGCATTAAAGGATTAGGCCAATCCCAAAGGCATCTGAGTGTTAAGATGTGACCTGAAGGAAGATGCACAAACATAAAAAAAAAACGTGCTCTACTGCTATCTCACATGCCAAACAACCAGTCATGCGGTCAACAGATGGAGGTATGCACAGGTGGAGTTAATGTGTGCTGTGTGTTCCAAGTGTGAGAACTTGTATTTGCATCTTCTTTATAATAACCACAGTTAACAAAAACGTCCCAGTTCTAACACATGTTCGAGGACTTGACAGTGATTGTGTTTCCTAGGGGCTGCTCAGCTGCACAGTAATTCATCAGAGCACGTCAGAGAAAGTGGTTTGTTATCTAACTTTCACTAAGGTATGTATCCTTGTGGGCAAATACCAAGTCTCAGAAATAGCAAGAGTGAGTTCTCTGTTTTCTGTCAGTTGGGAAAAGTTAATGATGAATCTGAAAGCACGAAGCAGGAACTGGTTCTCAGGCTGCTTATTAAAGCGTAAAAGGAGATTAAAGAATGACTCCTGTTTGGCCAGTTATTCCTCATCATATCCGCTTTTTTCTTATTCAGAATAACCCACTTCTGTTGTCTCGACTGTACCACTGAAATCCAAACAATGACCTTTATGAACTTTTAAGTATGACTCAGCAGTTTGAATATTTGCTTGTGTCAGTGCAAAATATGCAAAAAAAAAGTATCTCATGGCTTTACAGATTTCTCCATATATCTTACATGGTTTATCTCATTAACTGTCCAGTTTCCTTACTGTTAAGGGGCATTTTTCAGTTTGTGTATGTACATTATTTACATAATCTTCAAGAACTGAAGAGTGTATGAATTTGGCTTAGAATGACAGTGATATCTGACTTGATTGGTCACCGAATCCCTATAGACCCCATTGTCCTCTTAGGGCACATTCACACCAAGATAGTCCGAGGGACTCGGTTTGATTGGGCGGGGAATGCCGGCCTGGATAACATCACGCAGTTGCGACAGTTTGTGGGCAGTATTGCCCGAAACAGCCACTGACCAAGAAGAAAAAAAGCATGAGGACTAAGAAAACCTGGCTCATCAACTGGCCAGGACGGAAAACAGAAATTCATTCCCTTCAGTCGGCTTCACCACAAAAATACCAAACACCAAAAATTCAATGCGCTCTATGTCACTTCTTCTCTTTGGTTCGCTGGATAGTCCGTTTACATTTCCCACTGTAAGCGAACTGCACCAGGGTTCACTTGAACCGAGACCCCCAGTTCAAATGAGTGTTCGAGCGTTCACACCACTCCAAACTAAGCGAACTATCCGTGGAAGCAGACCAGGGTTCGTTTGAAGTGGACTAAATAGCACCAGTGTGAATGCGTCCTTAGTTAATGATGACTCTAAACTACTACTATCCACAGCAAAGGTCAACAAAGCAAAGTCCTCAACTCTCATCGCATATTTCCAGGCTCGGATTGTTAGTATGATTATCCAACAACATAACGGAAAGGAGAAATGAATGTCTGTGTCTACCTTTAGCTGGATTCGGACATGTTCCTCTGCCGGTTGCTGCTCCCTCTCTCTCCTCGTCCGCTCTTCAGTTTCAGTTCTGCGTCCGTGTACGTCCATCTACTCCATGTTCAAATAAATACGGTCCATCCAGATCCAGTTGGTCAAAATCGGGTAAAAATTCGGACATGTTTGTTGTGGCAAGTCAAAACACTCACCCAGAGAGTGAAAGTCTGGCTCTGAAATCTCACGTCTCGCGAGATTTGAGTTGTTGCGAGTTGTTGAGAAGTTACCGCTGGAGTGACCTTACAAACGCGAGGCGTTACTCTGTTTGGAGTAGTCATGGCTGAATTTTTACCCGAAATTTTTTTCTTCCTACTGGATAAATGTCAGATATTGAGCATCCTATCACTCATTTAGACAAAAGTAGATTGGAAAATAGGGCCCAGGTTGAAAAAACATTAGTTCCCCTTTATAAAAAGTTGATAAAAAAAAGTACCCCTCAAGTAATACCAATAAAGTGCTTTATTTGATACCTTTTTTTCCTACTCCATTCGATACCCATCATGGGAATGGAAGTATTGCGTTGCGTTAAATGTCACCAGGTGCCACAGACATGTGGTATAGCCATACTTTTTGGTTGCCTTTTAACGCTTAACTACCAACTCCATCAAATACAACTCACTGGACCTTACCACACTTCAAACTGTACAGGTTGTAGCTGCTGCAGTAGTGGGCCAATCATACATTGCATTGAATCAAAGAACGATTGCAGTAATTGGCTGCAAGCAAAACAGAAAATCGTAATTTTTTTCTAGATCAGGGTAAAAAAAGGATCGAATGCAGGTATCCTTTGACTGGATTTGTTCTATACTACTTGATACTGAGTTATTTTTGACGATACCTTAAAAGGTATTGAGCTCTACACCCTACACACTTTTTTTCTGTTTCAGTTTCAGACACATTTGTCAGTGGACATAGTATTCTAACAGTTCAAAAGACTTATTTGGTTCACTGAGATGGTCTGACATCTGATAACTAAACAGACCTGTTACTCTTTTTTTTCTCTCTCTTAGGCTTCTCCTGATCTTGTCTTTCTACTGGGATCATTTCTTTAAAATTAGCATTTGCTTTTGCTCCTTGTTTTCCCAGAAGAAGAGAAGAAGCTTTATTAACAACATGATTGACGTCTAATTTATTGCCAATAACGAAAAAGCCTGTTGCAATGACCGGTTTTCCCCTAGGCTCAGAGCAAAATAATTGCTGCTGTGCTTCACTATCTGGGTTAGGTTTTTTCTCTTTTGTTGCTCTGTTGGTCATCAGTCACATCAAACCAGATGTTTTTCATCAGCTGTCAAAAAGGAATTTGGGTGTGGCTAGACGGCTACCATATTTCAAATTCAAATCCCTTAGAGAGTAGTTCAGCAGCCTCTTTCTGCCCTAACTGTCTGAGCTGCAATGTGAGCTCAACTGTCCTGTCAGGACGCCAAAGCATCATATCAGCAAGTTTCAGCACATCGCTGTCATGGTGTGCTTTACGTTCTTAGGCTGTCAGTGATTAGCCGTGTTGAAATTCTGCTTACAGATTACTTTCTCTGTACATTCTGTAAAGAGTTATTTATTTGCTGTCACCGGGCACCTTCCTGGTTACTTGGAGGTGTGTCAATCTGATGCCTATCAGCATTAAAATGCAATACATCAAGATTTCATGGTGGCTCCTGCACTTTTACGAAATTCAAACCAAACAAGAAGTCAATTTTAGGATTACATGGTTTGGTTTGATTTATGGTTTGACTTTACATATTGCAAAATGTATCTTAGGGGTTGCTATTTCTCATCTTAAGGGAATTCTGTGCATTAGTTAAAGGTATGTTTGGCCTTAACAGAGGTAAACAAGACAGGCGATTTAAGGACAAGGCTGGGGAAGTCTATATTTTATCACTGTCAACTTGTCTGTCTGTCAGTACTTTCTGATTTCCCTACTCTGTCTGTTGCACTTACCTACAATCCCAGTAATTCCTATTGAATATGTATCTGTAGAAAAGGCAAAACAGTTCCCTAAGGGCCTCTTCACACCCGAGAATCCGAACAAAGTTTTGCATACATTTGATCCAATTATTTTTAATTTCACATTGCAATTATGTAAGCACACTCAAGATCTATGCATGAAATCAAGGCCTACCTACATGAGCTGCCTCTCCCTGTACTTGACATTGATTGGTCTGTACACAGCTCTCCTGCCTCATCCTCTCGAAAAATAATTGAAGTGTTTCCGTGAGTCTTTTCCAAATGGCTCTTTACAAAGTCATCTCCTCCTCTCCCCACATGCTACCACAGCTCATTTTGTTCTGTTGCATTGTAAATGGACAAACGGAAACATACACCATACATTTGCTACCACTTGACAGCTAATTTTCCTCTGCTCTGCTCAAACCCTCACACACACTACGCACTGAGGCACTGCACTACTCTTATCACTTGACGATAGCCAAAACTTCCTGTAATTAGTCCAAAAGTCTAAAACATCCCAAAAATGTTTTCACACCAGAAACAAACCCATTATGTCTCAGATTGATCTAGACAGAGATTTTTAAGACCAAAGTTCAGCTGTTTTAGGTTTAGGGGAAGTTTCATGCCTGTAATTTTCTACGTCTTAGAGTGCTTTCCAACCTAGAGTTGTCTTGCTTTGGTCCGAATCAGGGACTAATTCATGGAGTTCGTGTTTTCACGGCAGCATTTCCAAGCAGACCAGATTAAATGCCTTGTGTGAGAAAGCTGCTCTTGATTGGTCAGAATTTTCATGCAGGAAAAATCCAGGAAGTAAATCAAACGTTGAAGAAGAGTACACTTGCAAGATAAATGTGACACTTTCTAATGTCACAATGGAGGGACAACTACGCAGGTTGATTTTAGCGCTGCTCATCGTGGACTATATTGCTGTCATTGTTCATTTTAGTCAAACCATACAGTTTGAAAACGAGGTGCGGCTCCAACTAGAAAACAATGTTTTGATGCATTGGATGTGCTGAATGTGCATATTAAGGCAGTACAGGAGGAGGTGCACATTAATAATCCTCCAGGACTGTAACACGCTCATGTTTAACCCAAACAATGTGTCATGTGACTGCAGTTGGTTCAGATCCAGGTGGGAACACGTTCTCACCACAAACCAACCGCACCAAAACAACCGGACTGAGAACTTCTTCAAGAGGTGGTCTCTGTCCGGTTGTTTTGGGGTGTACCCGAGTGCAATTGCTGTGTTCACATCTGCCCAAATGAACTGCACTTAGGGGGGCAAACGAACTTGAGTTCAGTTGAACCGAACCAAACAGAACAGGTGTGAAAGCACCCTTAAAGTAGATGTGAAAAGGCCCTAAGACAGCACGGCACTGTGGTTTCTAGCAAAGACTACTCAAACAGGAGTAAATAGAATATTTGTTGTGGACTATTTTCTGCAGCAGATTTGGTGTGCTAGCACATACTGATTGCATTAAGACTGTGAATGTGGAACTGACTCAGAGTACCACGCTTATTGTAATGTAAGAACATGTCACCAGAGTTTTATAGTAAATATATCACATATTACATTTAAAACAAGGACTTATGTTGCAATAGCTTCAAAGTTATCCACATTTACACCTGTGTAACTATCAAATAAAGACATGACGTCAAGTATTGACAGGACTGGATCTTTTATTGGAGGTTTGAGACAGTGAATGTATGTTGAAGTAAATGTTACAAAACTGTATTTAGGACAAGACTGTACTCATTTTGACACTGGCAAAGCATGACTTGGAAAACCAATTACTATAGTACTTGCATATTTTTAGGTTCTAACACCACTCGTGATCTTCGTCAGTATAAGCCATATCTATATTAGCTAAACAGCTGTATTTCATCATGATCTGCACAATGTAGTTACACACTTGCATCTCTAGAATACTTCTTATGATCTCACTGTGCTGTCCAACGACAATGAATATTTTGAGGGACTGTTTCACTCAGAGTGTCATGTCAGTGTTTTACAATCAGTGGCGAGCGTCATGGCGGACCTCTTCCTCATCCTCTATTTCATCTTCTTCATATTCGCCCATCTCATCAGCTGTGGCATCCTGGTACTGCTGATACTCAGACACCAGGTCATTCATGTTGCTCTCGGCCTCGGTGAACTCCATCTCATCCATTCCCTCGCCGGTGTACCAGTGGAGGAAAGCCTTGCGGCGGAACATGGCCGTGAACTGCTCAGAGATCCTCCTGAACAGCTCTTGGATGGCCGTGCTGTTGCCGATGAAGGTGGCAGACATCTTGAGGCCACGGGGAGGGATGTCGCAAACTGCGGTCTTGACATTGTTGGGAATCCATTCAACAAAGTAGCTGCTGTTCTTGTTCTGCACACTCAACATCTGCTCATCCACTTCCTTCATTGACATACGGCCACGGAAGATAGCTGCCACAGTGAGGTAGCGTCCGTGACGAGGGTCACAGGCTGCCATCATGTTCTTGGCATCAAACATTTGCTGTGTGAGCTCTGGCACGGAGAGGGCGCGATACTGCTGACTGCCCCTGCTTGTGAGGGGAGCGAAGCCGGGCATGAAGAAATGCAAGCGGGGGAAGGGCACCATGTTGACAGCCAGCTTTCGGAGGTCGGCGTTGAGCTGGCCAGGGAAGCGGAGGCAGGTGGTCACCCCACTCATGGTGGCTGAAACCAGGTGGTTGAGGTCTCCGTAAGTAGGCGTGGTCAGCTTCAGGGTGCGGAAGCAAATATCGTACAGGGCCTCGTTGTCGATGCTGAAGGTCTCATCAGTGTTCTCCACCAGCTGGTGCACAGAGAGAGTGGCGTTGTAGGGCTCCACCACAGTGTCAGACACTTTCGGGGAAGGCATGACGCTGAAGGTGTTCATGATACGGTCTGGATACTCCTCGCGGATCTTACTGATGAGCAGTGTGCCCATTCCAGACCCTGTGCCTCCGCCCAGTGAGTGGGTGAGCTGAAAGCCCTGGAGGCAGTCGCAGTTCTCGGACTCCTTCCTCACCACGTCCAGTACGGAGTCCACCAGCTCAGCTCCCTCAGTGTAGTGACCCTTGGCCCAGTTGTTTCCTGCTCCACTTTGACCTGCATGATGCATGCAATGTTTAAAGAGAAATTATGTTGGACAAATAATGGTGCCACTTTCTGCTCAGGCATAAAACAGTTTTATAAGTTGTACCATGTCTTTATCAATGGATTGCCATAAAAGTGTATACAGACATTCATGGTCCCGAGAGGATGGATCCTAATGAATTTGGTGATCCCCTGACTTTTCCTTTAATGCCTCCAGGAGGTTGACAATAGTGGTTTTGACTGAAATGTCTCAAAAACTACTGAATGCACTGCCATGAAATTTGGTATGGACATTCGTGTCCCATTCAAGATGAATTCTAATAACTTTGGTGATCCCCTGATTTCATGTAGCGCCATTACATGGTCAAATTTTCAAATTGCCTAATACATTCCCGTCAGCCGCAGCTGTACTGTGTATTTAGCACCAATTAGAAATGTTATAATGCCAAAACAGCCAAGTCGCCAGAGGAAAATGTTAGCATCGTATGTTTCTGCAAACCACCATTATTTTACATTTGTACATTTCATATCAAGACTTCTAAGGGAGCGATCACACCGAGATGAAACGCTAGAAAGGCGACGCCAGTAAAACCATTGTTTTCCTATGATACGGCGCGTCTGACCGGCGTTCAAACGTCTTTTTAGACGGGCGTTTTTCCGGGGTCCATGTCATTGGTCCGACAGCCCATTGGTTCGACATCCCATTAGTCCGACTGTCCGCGGTGCTGAACGGCTCGTGGCGGGCGTATGGTGCGCCGCGACCGGCTCTGGGTCAGCTGGGAAAGGCTTGAGGCGGAGCAGGCTCACGGCTTATGTGTTTGTCACTTTCTTTTTCATTTTAACCCACACCATGATCTTTTCCTGACCCTAACCAAGTGGTTTTTGTGCCTAAACCTAACCAGACCTTAACCACAGGGCATCATGATGATTTCGGAACGGACTTCGGAACAATGGGTTTAATATGGTCGGAACAATGGGATGTTGAACCAATGGGCTGTCAGACCAATGGGCAGTTCCCGTTTTTCCGGCGTCTTTTTAGACGCGCGTTTTTGTAGACGCTTCTTTTTAGACGCGCGTAGACGCTGAAAAGTTAAAATATTTTCAACTTTTTGAGTGTCAGACGCCAGTAGCTAGCGTGCATTGAATAAGTGCTTCCAGCGTTTCAAGCGTTTTTGAAGCGTCCACATCTCTAGCGTCACATTTCTGTGTGATCGCCCCCTAAAGTGACATAGGGGAGCGTGGGGCACAACCTAACTCGAGGTAAATTGTAACATGGACTTTTTATGTGGTTACACAGGGTCGATTCTTTCGTGCTTCCGGCCAGTTGACCACAATACCACCAAACAGTGACCCGTGAAATTCCACAGAAATTGATGAGTGTCACTGGAGTTCAGTAACAAAGTTTCCACCCAACATCAGTAAATTTCTTTGGCATTTTTGATAACTGAGCTGTCTATGTAACTCATCAAATCCAACCATATATTATTTTAATAACTGTCTTGTTGCATAAAACTATGTAACATGGTGTTATAACTCGGCCAAGTTATAGCACGTTAACTCTATTTTTGCGCTTCAAACTTATGTTCAGTTTGAACTAATGTCTTTAATTAAATGAGATATACTTTGTATTCTTAATTTGTCGTTGTTGTAATTATCTTATTGACACACATTTTCACAGTCTTGTCAACATTCATACATTCAATACTCATATTTTTTTACTCATATTCCACGTACATTTATTGGTCCAACCATTGAATATCAATGATAGGCTAACCGATGGATGGATACCTGTATGGATATATCCTCCCCCTGATGTAGATGGAGAGCTATAGTATATAGATGGAATTGTACTGAATTAATTGTGTTAAACAGACTCTGTCACCAAGTCTTACAGCCGACCCTCTGCCTGTTAGAATTAACCCCACCCATAGGGTACGTTGTTATATTTTGCTTCATTTCACTTCTGCCAATTCTTGATGTGATGTGAGATGTGCATGTTGTTAGAATAAAACAAAAAAATAATTCATTTCAAACAGTTTTAATAATTGGCCCACACTAAAATGTGTTAGTTTGTGTCCCACTGCTAGCATGTGAGACTGCAAACCACTGTTTGAGACCGACAACAAAACTGGGTGTTTGCACCATAACATTATCTTTTTCTAACCATAACCAAGTGGTTTTTGTGCCTAAAAATGTTAACCACAGCATTGATTTTTTTAGTTTCAGCATAACACTTTACAAATGTTGCATTTCTGTGGTTTGCAGAAATATACAATGCTAACATTTATTCTCGCAATTGGTTTTGCTAAAAAGCTAAACTATATGGTGACCATGCTAAACAGTATATCTCCTAAACATCAGCATGTTAGCATTGTCATTGTTAGCATGTTGCCCTGCTGACTTTAGCATTCAGCTCAAAGCACCACTGTTCCTAAGTACAGTGTGACAAAGCTGCAGCATGACTGTAGACTTTTAGTGTTTGCAACCCTAATGGTATTCTTCTTAATGTCTTACTACTGATTTACAAAGCATTGAAAATCATGTATCAACCATTAATAAGGCCATTTGTTACACATATTCATAGCTACCTTTGTCAAGTATTTCTCGTCACATCATTCAATATAAATGAGGAAATCCGAAATTTCAACATCATCAGTAAATGTACTTTTAGTTCTTTAGCTCTATTAGACATGCTAATTGATATTTCTGGTAAACAATATTTCTATAATGAGTCATCCTGTGGTGGAGTTTATTGGCCCCTGCACCCTCACTTGTGAGCAGCACTGCAGCATCACCTCCTAGTAGATTTATTTTCTGCTGAGTCACTGCGAGAGCTGTCTCAGTCTGACTCAGCTGCGCACAGACAATGCATCACACCACTGGCACATCGCTGCAGCAGCTACGTGCTGAAAATATACATTGCTGCACAGTGCTCTCAGGTGAAGCTAAGTCCAGCCTGACAGGACATGACAGCAGCTGCTGACACACACAGACACACACACACATAATGTATGTGCAGCTGGTTCAGGGTCAGTGCTGGTGACATGGTGATTTATTGTTACACTCACCAAAGACAAAGTTGTCAGGCCTGAACAGCTGTCCAAACGGGCCGGAGCGAACCGAATCCATGGTTCCTGGCTCCAGGTCGACCAGGATGGCACGGGGGACGAATTTGCTGCCTTTGGATGAAGAAGAGCAGAGGATAGAGGAAGAGAGAGACAATGGACGGAAGGGTGGAGGAAGATATCAACAGTCTCAGTGTGATGATGTCAGAATATTTCTAGTGAACCATGGAATTATTAAGTACGCTGATCCAAAAGGATATAAATACAGCAGTGTTGTTTGCCAATGTGATCTTTTAGATAAACAGTCTTTTGTTTACAGGGTACTACAGCCTGTCCTCAAAGCTGGATATCTGAAGACAGCATGGTGCCTTCGATTGTTTGTTTCTTGTCCTTTACTTTGTCTGTAACCCTTCTTGCAAACAAACTGCTGCAGCATGCTGCACTGCTTATTCTAGACCGGTGGGGCTGACAGAGTGCTGAGCTCTGCAGAGTGCATTCAAACAAAACTGCATTCTTCCCCTACCCATACCTCTTTGCAAAGTCTTAATGTTACTTGTGTCTGTAAATGTCTCCCAGTGTACTCTCTTAATGTGAAGGAGACATTAAGTCATGGGATGCTTAGTCAATCCACACTCAATAGTGACCCAGTAGGTGACACTGAAGCTGACATGCAACATGGAAACAAAGGATCAATAATGCTTGCTGCTAGGCAAAATGTTAGCAGCAGTAGACAGCAACAGTGAATAAGCTGTTTAGGCCCATATGCAGCTCCGGCACAGGCCTTTCATTTACGCAAAGCCGATGAGTGATCTCAGCCCTATGTGAGATCTGCGCCGACTTGTCCTTCCTCCGACAGCATCAGTTCACAGGCTGAGTCACTAGACACAAAGCTGCGTGATTAGTGAATGTCGTCGTTTGACTGCTCAATGCATGATGACACGCAATGCATGGGGAGTGACCTTCAACATGCCACGCCAATGAAAATCAGATACTGAGATGAGACCAAGGCACAGTGAGGGAAGGGGGGGGTCAGCTATACAGAGACTGCAGATACCTGTGCTCCCTACAGAGTGAGACAGAGAGAAGGAGAGAGAGAGAGAGAGAGAGAGAAGGGAGATATTTTAGCAGATACACTGTCCTAATTTTCCCCTGCACTCATACTGGGACCTACTTTCCCCTCTGCAGCTAAATTAGTGACATGAGCATACTGTTGCATTTAAATGAGGTCTGTGTAGCATAAGCATTCATGCAAGAATAATGAGCAATGGAAACAAAGCTTAATGTAGTGGTAAACTATTCAGATGCAAACAAGTTGTTTATTAAAAACAAACTTTCACTTTTATTTGATTTATTTTTTTACCTGATGCCTCATTGTAGTAGACGTTTATCCTCTCCAGCTGCAGGTCACTGTCACCTTCGTAACTACCGGTGGGATCGATGCCATGCTCATCACTTATCACCTCCCAGAACTAAGATGGGACAAACATGATACATGAACTCAAGTTGTTGTGGTCATTTAACAATATTTACAACATGGTGTGAGTTAAAGCGCGTGCGTCAGGTCTTATTTTAGTAATTGCGCATCTGCTTGGTGACACAATGACACGAGGGGGGCCACATCACGCACGACCCAGCTGGACCGCACCCTTCACAGATATAAACAATTACTAATCCATCTCAAACTTTAAGAAAAATCAGACATATGCATTTATATACGCCCAAAACGCCAAACTAATTACCTAATGACGCGAATCGGTGCATTTTTCAAAACAAAAACAACACATGGCACAGTCTGCATCACAATTATTATTATTTTTACCCTCCTAAATTGAATGATAATATGTATACCTTCGCCCCAATCTGATTTCCACACTGTCCAGCCTGGATGTGAACGATTTCCCTCATGATGCGCTGCGGATGCGGGCAAAGAGCGTCCTGTCTCGACTTCACCGGCGTCCAGTCTTTAGTCTCTTGCCACTGTGTTTCTCAAAATCTGCACTTGCCTCATTTCTAGGGCGAGTGTTGAGCCGGCGAGATAGATAAACGTGCTGCTGGTCAGATGACGTTGCACGCGGCGCAGCATCCACATCCCTCCCAGCCAATGGGAGCGCTCCGGTTTGATGCAGTGGGCTAGAGGATTATGCCGCATCATCCCCCTGACATCACCCTGTCCCATGCAGGGAAAATGTAGCCTGGACTGAGGTTGTTCCATAAAAGCCAGAGTAATGGTTTCCGTGCCAGGAAATGTAAAACTTTAGAAGTGCAGTAGTGATTCAACATACATTAGGCAGGAGCAACTATAAAGTGTTTAAAAGAGCCTTTGCTTTGAACTCCAGGTTGAGACATTTAATTTGATATTCTGATTAGTCATATCAACCCTGACTTTAAACTTGAATATTTCCATGTTGTATTTTGAATATTGCAAATGATCCTTTGAGTTAAACAAAATGCTACAGCCAGGGCCGGATTAACTCGCATAGGGACCCTGAGGGTAAAAATGAGCTGTGGGCCTCTACTAAGCCCCCAGCATCACAGAAACCAGCCAGTATTTTTCACTGCCACCCTGTCCCAGATCTGTTTTGTGTCATCTGTAAAAATTTTAACAACTTTGTGCATAAGTAGTAACTTACTAGATTCTAACACAGGGGGCTCTAAAAGACAGTTACTCAAGATTGGGTAAAAATCAGGAGCCACCCTGGGTAGCGCTCTTAGTTTGTGGTGTTAGCCATACTAGCAGTGTGGCTCTGGGGCGGTGGTTCTCAACCAGTGGTCCAGGGACTCTCAGGGGTCCTTGAGTGAGTTCCACGGGGTCCCCAGAAACAACACATTCTCACTCTGACCTCATCACATATTGACGTTTGGTCATGGATCTTCCACGTCCACATATGACGTGAAAGGTACCCTGGGTGCGTTGGTTGTTGACGTTCTGAGACACCGCGTCAAGTTCTGCTTGTTACATGCATTGTCTTCTTTCAAAATACTAACGGAAATTTACCGTTTACATTCAGTGCCTTTCAAAATAAATGCACTACATCAGTACAACAACGCAAATTGACTATATTTTTTCCTTCAACAACTAACCCACATGGTTAGGTTTAGAAGAAAAGAACAGGGTTTGGCTTTATAATCTTGTGGGACACAAACACAGCTCTCCTGGGTAAAAGTCCGTGTTTGTTAGACCCATCCACCACCTCTCCCACCTGGCCTAGTCAGACTTTTGCCACCTTAAATTTGTTGTCGTCCCGTCACGTTCCCCCTGACGCTGCCGAGTGCTGGCGACCGTCCGCGTATCATGCCGACATTAAAGGATGGCTTTTTTCGTCAGTGTCTGATGTTGCAAGTCACTGCCCAGGCACCGGGCTTCGACAACTTCAGAGTGAGACCAGGCTCCCAGAAAATGGGGAGTCTTTATTTTCACCATTTTTTTTACTATAGAAGTGAACACAATGTTGTGAGAGCGACTATTCCGATCATAGGTTTCACTTCCTCTAATCATATCTAACCATATCTAACAACCAAAATCTTTTTAGATCGAGATCCCTGAAGTGTTTTTTTCTTAAATAAGGGTCTGTAATGTGTATCAATTCAGGGGTCGTAAAAGGTTGAGAACCTGCTCTAGGCAAGGCAGGCTTGGTCTGACTGTTCCATCGATCTTTTGGATGGATTGCTGTGAGGTTTTGGTCCCCAGAAGATGAACCTTAATGACTTTGACAATCTACTGACTTGTAAGCTATCAAACCATGTGCTTTTGTTGCCGAAACCCAACCACATGCTTTAGTGGTTGAAGGCAAAAAAACACTAACACTTGACACACCATCCCAGAACGTCAACATCCAACACACCCAGGGCACCTTTCACGTCGTATCTGGACGTGGAAAGTCCATGACCAAACGTCGATTTGTGACGAGGTTGGAGATTCCAAACCTACGAAACTAATGCCACTCACCTTGTGTTAAACATGTTAAGATGGTGAACATTGTACTTGCTTAACATGAGCATGTTAGCATTGTCATTACGATCATATAAGTATACTGACATTAGCACTTAGCTCTGTGCCTAAACATCCATCATGGCTATGGACTCTTAGCCTCGTTAACTGTGCTTTAATGAGGCAATTTACCAAACAAATTTGTAATTAATCATATCACTGTGAAGTAACGGCCACACAGAAAGCTTCCAGGGCCCCTGAGGGTCAGGGGCCTTTGTTGGTAATCCAGCCTTTGAATCCATGTTTGATGACTAAAATAAAAGTCTAATAGAAAACAGATGCACTCTGTGTTTTCTGTACTTTAAAAGGTGCTTTGTCCTTTTTTAAGAAACAAGGCCTCTAGCCAGCAGTAAAAATATCTGACTGTTGTTTTGCCTGGAATCTACTTGTGAAACGTCATAAAATGAAGCACTCACTGATATCAATGGTTGATCAATAAATAGTGGTTTATTTTAACAACAGGTATGGCTTATATACAAGTGCATTATGTCTGTTAAAACAAAAACAAAATGAAACCAAACAATCAGAAATTATAAATGGTACAATCCATGGTTTTTACATTCATTCAAATCTCCCGTCAGGAGATTCTGAGTCGCACGGTTGAGAGAAGCAAAACCTGAAATGCGTACACTGGGGACTTCATGTCTCTGAGAGTTTTATCTAAGTTCAAAACTATTCATCAGTCCATGTTATGATCTATGATCCTTCATCTTATGCTGGGCGTGTCCACACATTTAGCCTACTATTTACAAAGGCATAACCTTTTTTTTTTCGTCTTTTTTTTTTTTTTTGCTTTTCCACCAATCACTGTCTCCTAGTCTACCCTATCGCTGGTGCTAACATTGCTTTGGATTGCTTTTACTGATTTTTACTGTAATTGTACTCCAGATGAACGACTCCCATCAGCACCGTGAAATAGCTGCATTGGGAGCTGTGGAAATGGAAGCAACAGATCTTAGAGAAGACACTGGTTGTATTGTGCTGTGTCACTGTCTTTACACCGGTGTTGCATGGGGTTTTGGCAATACACAGTTCAATTCCTGCAATACGCACACTGAGACAGACAGACCAACACTCACAGACAATGAGGACTCAGAGTAATGTGAAGCTACTGACCACTGCAGTCAACCCACTTTTTTACTGCAGATGCCAAGAATTTCTTATTAAATCCAGTGTCAACACCCTTTTTCCACAAAGTGGATCACATCTGGGTCTATTGCAAAAGTTAATGTACTAGTAGTTTCAAAATCCCACTCCATTTCCCTTTTTTTTTTTTTTTTTTTTTTTGAACTGTCAAGACGCCAAGCTCCACCAAAGTTGACATCACATGATTGCAGGGCATTGTGCTTTGAGGCTTAGCAGCATGGCATGTTAGACACTAAATGTTTCTATGAACCGGAACACTAAATGGAAGTTTGTTGACTTGATCCACCGAAAGATCGATAAATTGAAGCTGCATTTGAGGAAGAAAAAAAAAACACAGGCAGGTTTGCTCAATCATTCAGCCTCTGTCAGTGCACATAGATGAAAGCAAAAGAGGATTTTGGTGAGTAGAGTACCTGTAAGGTTCTTCTTAAGTGCACCACAAGATGGTGTGAATAACACAAGTCTGCTGTTGTCTTTGACTCCTGAATGACACCTTAATAGATCACCAATACTCCCTGTAGAGATGTAATATGATATACTGTGAGTTTTATCACATTTCAAAATGACAAGACATCATTCAGTTGGCTCCTATGTTGTGCAGTAAAGTGTAATTATTATTATTTTTCATTATTACATTGTAAACAGTGGTCTATCCGCAGTTGTACATCTTTCTCCGACAAATATTACAACCTCAAATAAGTGTAACTACACCTGTCGAGTTACACACAAGTCAAGTATAACACTGTCCACACATGGACACAGGCTTTGGAAGAGAAAGTGCCTCCTTAAGCAAGAGTTTGTCAATTTAAGATCATGAAGAGGTTAATCTACCTATGAATGAGGGTTTGACCTGTATTTTAAAATGTCATTTTTGACATGTATGATGTATTGCATGTTTTTAAAGGTAAACTTTGTTGTGCATGTGAATGTATGAGCACGCTGACATACAGTACATAAACTACGTTAATGCCGGAACATGATTTGGGAGAACACACGGAAGGTTAGCGATGACAGTTGGTTATCACATCGAACATTTTGTCATCCAATGGTTTCGTTTCAAAGATAGCTTCTGTGTGTTTTTAAGGTTTGCATTTTAAGGTTTGTTTTGCTGACACGTTCACAATTATTTTTCATGCTTTGTCCCAACTGCAAAGAATAAAGTGGCATCACACTGAGGTGCCGCAAATACTGTAAGAATGTAGTATAGCTTTGTACAATAAGGGCACGCCATGGGAGATTATTCAAAAATAATACTTTCAATTAAAAAAAAAAAAAAAAGACTGAAGCCCAACAACTAATTATGCAATTACTTACAATATCACATTTACAAATAAAAGCATTTGCATACCATTAATTCCATTGACTGAAACGATCGGACAAATCAAAGTTTCTTCAGAGCGACAAAATATGGTTCATTCTTTTCTCTTAATTTAGCAATCTCATTTCTAAATTCTGATTTATCAAACGGTGATTTAGCTTCAGTCTTTTATTAATTTGATTAACAATTCAATTATTTTCAATTTCTGAACTTCGAAACAGGGTTCACTTTAATCCACATACAGTCGATGGCAGGGGAATGCACCAAACAGGCAAATACTGTATTTATACTTTTTTTTTTTTTTGGCACTATGTCTACATTTGATTTTGGTCAGAGTAGTTTTTGGCGTTGCATTTAGAAAAATCACTCCAATTTGGATTGTTTACCTCTGCAATGGCAAAAAATATGCTGTAACATTCAGTTTCTTTTTTTTTGTTTTTTTTTCTGTCCATACAGGTAAGGCGATGTTTTTATACAAATATGTTAGACGGACATTTCATTTGAGCAAAAGTACCAGTGATTCGATTTTTTTTGTTTTTTGTTTTTAAGCATCATCGTATTTCTCACCAGTCCTCTCAGTGATTGTGGGTATAGTTGCAAGTCTCTTTAAAACGACAGACAGTGATTTCCCATTCATTTACATCAAAGAAGTTTATAGGCTGGTGATTTCCAGTGACATTCAAAAAGAGCAGAAGATACTGTCACATTGTCACAAACCAGCCTCTGGCACTCTCTCACTTACGTGGTCTCATTTATTGGCTAAATGCAGGAAGGGTCGGGGGGGGAGGCAGACATTGAGAAACATACAGCATCTCCATAAGACATGTCTACTCAACTCCAGGTGGGGACAGTCTCTCAGTAAGTGCCTGAAGTCTGAGTAGGACAGTTCACGCCCCCCTCATCACCCCCTTTGGGGTTATTCATGTGGCATGGGCTGCTTCCTCGCACAACCGTAAAGCTTCTCCTCCTGGTTGCAACGCTGGATCATAATGACGCCACACCATTGACGGTGTTGTTGTCTGTGCTGGCACTGTCCCTAAGGGAAAGCATGCCAGAGTCTATGGGGGAGGAGACGGTGCAGTCCATTAGAGAGAGGGGAGTTGCTTCTGTAGAGCCTGAAGTTGGCGCTGAATCTATGGCGAGGGAAGCAGCTGAATCCTGCGTGGGCTGAACAGTCAGAGTGGTAGATTCTGGAGTGGAAGTGTGCACAATGTCTGTGACAGGGAGAATGGTAGGAACCGGTGCAGTGGTGTTGACAGTATCTATGACAGGGGGAGTGGAAGAGGGCTCTGGAGGCGTATGGCCTGAGTCAATGGGTGGAGGGGGAGTGGGTGAAGGGGAAACGGTGATTGGGCTAGGGGGAGAAGGAGAACAAGGAGATATTTCATTGACACAGGGAGAGGCGGGGTCCAACTGCGGCGACTGGGGGTGTATGACAGGAGGTATGGGGGAGTCTCTAGTGGGAGGAGTAGATGTAGAATCCTCTACTATTTCTAAGTGGATGGGAATGTCAGTGTGTGCGCTAATGGGGGGTGGAGCATCAGAGGAAGTGTTGTCTATGAGATCTGTAATCGGAGCAGAGGGGGTAGGGGATGGAGGAAGGCTGTCATGCATAGATGGAGTAAGGGAGTCCTCTAAAGTGGCATGAGTGGGCTCTAGCAAAGGTGTGTGTGGGGCGATATCGTTGATCTCATGTCCCACCGGGCTGGGGGATTCTAACGTGGAGCTAGGCGGGGGTTCGATGATGGGCGTGGTGCAGATCAATAAGGAGGCAGGCACAGTTTGAGAGATGGGGGGAGTGGAAGGTTCTAATGAAGGGAAAGGGGTAGCAACTGACTCTTTTGTAGGTGAAGGACCAATGTCATTCATTTCAAGAATGACAGGATCCGTCAATGGATCAACAGATTCCAGGACTATTGCTGGAGGTTCTTCAGCATTGGCTAAAAGTGGGTCTGTGACGCACGGGGGTTTGTGTAAAGGAGTGGAAGACAGCAGGTGCTCTTTACTGACATGTATGACGCTGTCTTTACCCAAGGCTTTGAGGGGAGTCATGGACAAAGATGAAACAGAGTGACCGTTGGGGTCTTTAGGCTCAGGCTTGCCAGGATGAACCTCCATGAACGTGGGAGCCAATATATCTGCGACCGACGGAGCGGTCAAATCAACAGCTGAGGAGGCGGTGGAATCCATAGTGGACGCCGCAGTGGCGGCTACCTCGTGGAGCGGCGTGTCATGCACCCTGGTGTAGTCCCTGCTGCTCTCAGATTGGACCAGCAGGCCCTGCTCCCCAGGTTTCCTCGGAGGAATGAAAGGTTGACGGGTGTAGCTCTCGCCATCGGCCAGGGTCTCAGGGAGGGGCTGGTAGCGTGTCTCAGGCAGCAGGAGAATGCAGATGATGCAGATGAGAGTGCAGCAGGCAAAGATAATGTGGTGAAGAAAATAGCCCTTCTGATTGTGGAGCTCCATGATGGGTGCAGTCAGCATGCCGAAGCCAGCGCTGGCTAGGACCAGACCCAGCCCGCCACCCCTGTGATGAGATGGAAAATGTTATCACATGGTAGGATTAAGGATTTATGACCACACATACCAAAAACCCTCATAAACCTCCTAGAAAGCAGCCAAAGAGAAGACAGTTCACTACAATTAAAGTAAATCATGAATTATATGTTGTTCTCAACTGTCACCTAAATCACTTCTATAAAGGGAGGATCTCATGTTTGGCCATGAATGCCTCTGTTGACATATTGCTGCCATTTTAGCATACAGCAGCAGAGAGTGCTGCAGCACCACCAAACGCCCTCCTCTACATGCAGTCCTTTTCCTCTCCCATGATTGCCTAAAAGCACCACCAGAGGGCGCCCTCAGAGCACTGTCAGTAGAACAACACCCCTTACATAACCCCAGATAATGAACATCCAGTGCTGTGTCATATATTCTCAAAGGGGATGGCTAATTTGTACAAGATGTGGATTACATTTGACACCAGACCGTGAGAGTCTGTTCAATGATTTCATACCGTCCTTTAACAGGAGGTGGAGCAGCTAATCCATCTGCAGGACCATGTGATGCTATGGACACTAGGCACTGTAGTAACTGAATTATAAACTGATCCAGATATTATAACAGGTGTAGAAGGAGCACTTCAAATTTCTACAGCACTTCTCAACCGATGGCTTGACGATGCTACGTGGAGCAAGTGTGAACACATTATGGACTAGTTGCCCACATATGTAATGACAAACAATATCCTATACATTCAAAGCTGAAACTCCTCAGGAGTAAAGCACATTTTTCCACATTTCGTCCCCCTATAATAGTACAGTCCCGCTAGTTTCAGTGGGCCTACCTGATCACAGTGGGTGTGATCTCAGCACAGAAGAAGATGCTCAGGTTGCTGACTGCGTGGGAGGAGAACATGCCGATGATGGAGAATGCGATGGAAAAGTTCTTATTCAGCGTCCCTGTGTAATCTGTAAAAGACATATGGAAATGAGGACCGGGGCAGGGGCACAAGATACAATATGTTCAAGTCTTGCAGTAAATTATTGTGTTTTACAGATGATCTTGCAGCATTTCAGCCCCACTAAACATCATACAAAGAAGAGATAAAGGATTGCTAGGAATTCAAGGGCTGAAAATTATATATGGACGCATGGAGGCAAAGAAAGGCAATGAGATTTTGAATTTTTCTAAGCTACCAAATTGTGAAGTTTAATCACTATCAGTGTTAATTTCGACAGCTATTTTAGATTTAGTCTTGAGACGAAAATGCTTATTAGTTTTAATCACAGTTGGTTTTATCCTTCATAGTTTTAGTCTAGTTTGAGTCGACGAACACTCATGTTACTCAAATGTTTTAGTGGCTGAAAACTCAGAACATTTCAGTCGACAAAAATTAATTAATTCATTCATTCATTTTAGTCATTACCTTTAGTCAATATGTTTTCTATATGTTTTCTTTTTAAACTAATCCACTTAGGCTAATTTATGTATCAGAAATTAAAATCAAGGTGACAGGTTGAATACAAATTTAATTTAGACAAATCTTTCTACAAACACAAATAATTTCAAATAAACTTTCAAACTGTCATTTTTACAACAGTTTCTGACAGGTTTAAGGGCTGATTTATGAGCACACACTTACCGATCATCATTTGAAAAGCTCAACATCTATTTATTCTCTCAAAAACTTTGACATCATAAATAACTAATCTGAGACACCTAGGATTTGTACCCAGGTTCACTGTAAACTCTGACTCTAAGAAGCAGAAAATAACTAAATTTCAGCCTGAATTCTTTCTTAATATGCAATATTTTAGTCTGGAGGTTTAAACTTGTGTCCCTTCACAGAGTTGGTGATTACAACTGTAAATAGCATCAACCCATAAACCTTTTTGAGATAGGCTGGACTGAGTGGAGTCCTTCAGGGATGAGCTGTGAAGTCTGGCGGCCGGTGGCTGCTAGCTCCGCTGCCATTCAGCAGCTAACAGCCACCGCTGCAACTGACCAACTCCACAAATCCATTTAGCCGCTCCACCATCCACAGTCAAACACACATGACTGATTATTTACTGCTGAATTACAGTTTACAACTCGCACCAATGGTGGTCTGCTGTGAGTGCTTTCACTGGCTAGCAAAACATCCTGGCGCAGACTATTTACTGGAGTTTACCAGCCTGTCGCTCATGCAGCATTTGAAGACAATTACAAGCACAGCTGTTCTTGGCTTTCAATGTCCGATTGTCCACCATTAATTTTGTCACGTCTCATCTTGTCTTCGTCTTAGCTTTTATTATCAAGATCTATTTTTAGCTTGTCATCGTCTCGTTTTTGTCACGGAAAAAGGTCTTTGACGGAAAATTTTCGTCATAGTTTTCTTTAACGAAATGAATTCTGCTACTGAAACATTTTAGTTTACATAACATCCATCTATTTTTTTCAAAGTTTTTGAAGTTTCAAGATTTTAAAGGGCCAGTGTGTAAAATGGGTTGAAAACAGTGACATCAGTGGTCAAATTCTAGATTGCAGGGCTCACTCGCTCACCCCTCCCGTCAGGTAAATGACGGCGGCCTCGTAGGGACAAAAAGCCTTGCGCACGAGTTTTTCAGGAGTAGGTCTATCTAGCGACGAGGTGAATGTTTATTTAGAATTCTAA
>NC_065526.1:7001859-7009005 GCF_006386435.1 Epinephelus moara | reverse complement strand
TGTCTGATGCTGAGCGGGCGAGAAGAGAGGCTGAATGCACAGAATGGGATTCGGTGCTACTGCTACCATCGCTGGGGAGATATATCATCAGGAGGAAAAGCGCCGCAGAGAGTGCATCACAAGGAGTGAAGCTGCGTCTTCTTTTCCTCGCAGACGACGGTTCGGGTTCATTCTCTCCTGTTGCGTGGTAAGTGTGGTCCATTCGCAAACTTTATAACTAAAAAAACTTTTCACTACTATTGACGAACTACTAACACTCTCTGCTGTTTCCTCCTCCTTCTTCCTTCCTTCCGCTGTCTTCGCTGGTTCATTTATACACGCGAAACGCGTTCTCTGGCTGGCTGGATTGTCCGCTCGGTCTGCCGTCCATACATGGCGGCGCAAGATGGCGACCTCTCTAACGCAAGGCCCTTGCTATATATATATATATAAAAGCATAATTATAAGGCTACGAAAACCAAACGAATTTTATTTTATAGCGATTATACACTTGTATAAACATATTAATGGGTAGAATATTCAGATTCAGATTCAGATTGACAATAAACCATGCCAAATATTACACACTGGCCCTTTAAGAAGTAATTTTCGGTTTCACAAATTCAGAAAATTCCAATGTCAAAGGTTTTCTAGATGTAACCTGACAGGAGAGAGGTCTGATTGACTCATTTAGACTCAGTTAGTTATCCTCAGTAGCCAGGATGTTGAGGTTCAAATGTCTTATCATTTCTATTATATATAGAAATGATAAGACATTTGAATTTTAAAGTTTTTGAATTTGTACCGCTTAAAAGCACTTAAACCACCTAAAGATGGATTTCAAAGTAAAATAGGTGTTTAGGTGCTTGTTGAAAAATTAAAATTATTTTGGCATTTGTTTGCTTCCATAGTATACCACATACTACGTCACCTCAGTTAAAAAGAACATTAATATATGTATATCCAATCTGCTTTAGCTGATGAATGTAGAACAAATGTGTCCATTATTCCTTAAACACACAAGTTACTGAAATCTTTCATAGCGTGTCACAGTGTATCTCCACAACTAATTTCAAGCTCTGCATTTAGAAAATCTAGAGTGCTAATAAACTTTGGTCAAATAAAATGTTACAGCTTCCCAACGCTAATGTTTATTTTGATGAGTAATTGAGGAATTGGCCTGCATACAAAGAGCCCATTTAGAACAATGATGGTTTGAATGGAGTGTTTTTTAAATGAATCAGACATGTTGAAGATGGCATAAGGAGGATCAGAGGGGACTGCTCTGTGATCAGCTCTTGGTTCCCACAGGGGGATTAGTGAGGAGAGAATAAAGAGATTGATAAACAGAGAAGGGAGGCTGGTTGTGAGATTCACAACTCAATACTAAAGAGGCTCACCATCTTCAACACAAAGGGGATAAATAAGTGAAATGCTAGCCATAATTACATCTAGGACTTCATTATGTGTCTCTGCAGGGCTTGTTCACGCTAATGAAATACTGCAGAATGTCTGTATGCAGCACATTTTCTAAAACCTCATCAGGACAATACAGCAACCTAAGTGATGCGTGGTGTGAGACAAAGGATGTAAAGCTGATAAGACTGGTGGTGGAAAAAACACTGAAACAAGAGTACTCAATTACTGATCGGTTTATCTCCCCAACTCAAACACATGACTCAAAAGGAAATAAAGAGATTATCATACCTATATTCAGATGGCCACTGTACTTTCCCAGCACTAGAGGAGAATAAGACACATATGTATTAGTAAAAGACACAAAGCTGAGCTATCATCACTTGTGCTCTTAAAATAAATCAGGTGTCGTACGTTAAAATAAAAACATGCACACGTGTTGAGCAAAGCTTGTCAACACACACTGTCAGGTCACAAACAGGAACATGAAACATGAGCGTAACCTTGATGTGTTGACCCAGGTTAAACATTACGGCTCACTCATTTGTAACTAAATAAACTGACTTGTGCTCAGAACACTTTTTGGTACACATTGACTAAAACGGTTGTTTGTGATCATGTTCGACTACTTAGAAACAACTGAAGGACAGCCAGATCTTACATAGTACATCCAGCACACTGAGGGTTAGCATCTGCAGGTGCATGTGAGACACAAGCAAGACGACTGAAATCAGTACTGTGACACGAACAACATCAACATATATCATTAAATGGAAAATTGTTCCAAATCTCCCTACATAAGGCTTGGAAATAACCTATTCTGTTACTTTTTAATTATATTGTAATCATTCACATTCTTATGTAATACGATCATGTCATCATAGAATGATTCTAGTGAGAGTCAATAAACAGTACTGATAAATCATTGTCCAGACCTCACAGGACACATCTGTATGATAGAGGTTCCTCTCTGGCTACACACCTTCTTCACTGTGCACAGCCTGCCACAAATCTTTATATCCTATGTATTCTTTTTATTGTGTAATAGTCAGTGCAAGTACTTTCAATACAATTTGACATATATAAATACAGGCAACACTTGATTTGGATAGTCCACCCATAGATAGTAGAGAGTATTTGTAACATTTATTAGTTGAGATTCAACAATTCAGCTGTTTGTTTTCTCTGTAGCTGTTACTTTATGCATGTGACTATTAGCTACATGTAAGTTAAGTCAGGGGTCGGCAACCTTTACTAGTAAAAAAAACATTTTTGGCCAGAAAAAGGATTAAAAAAAGTCTGTGCGGAGCCAAAAAGCATATTTGAGCCTTATAATGAAGATATCTAAATTAGCCTCTCAGCTCCAAATGAGCATTCCTTAATATCTTTTACCACAGGGTGGCTCCTCTGCAGTGGGCTATTCATGATTATTTGCTACTTTAACCTTTGCTGCGATGGCGGTGAAAGCAAACAAATCTGTCCGCACACTATTAAATTCTCTGTTTTCCTCTGTTTTGTGAATTTGGAATCCATATTTCAATTCAATTCAATTCAATTCATACTTTATTACAGACACATCTCAAGGAGAGGTCCATTGCACCATAAGAGTAAGACAAACAACATACACAACATAGTTAGCCTAGCTAGGGAGACTTAAGATGAGCCACCGCCATTGAGGTTTGGCTGAATTTAGAGGAAAAGGTGCCAGGTCGTAGATGTATGATGCACATTTTAGGCCTTGTTTACACAGATACCGCTACAAATAAAAACAGATTTTTATTTATCCCATATAAAAAAAAATTCGGGTTTACACAATCAGTTGTGATAACGATATCCCTGTTTACACGAAAACGCAAAAACGGCAGCTTTTTGCTGCAATTAGCATGCCCGGCCAGTAGGTGGCGATGCACCATATGTCAAACACCATTCTGAGCATGCACAGTGATTTGTTTTCCTCTTGCTGCTAGTGATAAAAACAATGAAAAACTACATTTTAACCTTATGTAGCATAGTTGGCTGCTATGCTATGACTAAAATTGGGCACAGCAGACGTCTTTGTGCACCAGTGTAGCGGTTCATTTGTTAGCTCGTAAGTAGTCCCAAAAGTGCTAACAAAACGTAAACAACCCGGCATATATCCGCCATTGTGGCTTTTGTGGCTCCCGGGCGCCTAATGGGCATGCGCGAACTGGGTTGCAACGTCATCGTTTTCCAAAATCTCTTTTTTCCAAAAACAGATGTTTTTAAAAACTTTCACTTTGGAAGCCGTTTTTGAAAATCTCTGTTTTCGTCGAGAAAAACGCCGGTTACATATATATGATGCGAATATATGCAAACGCAAAGATAAAAACCCGTTTTCAGAAATATACGGAACCGTATAAACAGGTCCTTAGTTGAAGAAATGTTAAAACCTTTTTTATTTGCTGTATAGGCTACACATTTTTACAGAGAATATAAAATCACTTTGGGCCTTGAAAAATGATATATGAAAAATGAAAATGTTGAAAAAATAACAGTTACCTATTTCCTTTTTTTTGGACAAACCAATAGGGAGCCAGTGTAGAGGGGATAAAGAGACGCATGTGGCTTCGGAGAGGCAGGTTGCCCAACCCTGGGTTAAGTGAATAGTTCAAGTTCAACCAAATTGTTGTTGAATTTTAACTAATACGCTGTTGAAAATAAATTCTCTGTAGGCGGACTATCCAAATAAAGTGTTACCCAAATCTATGTTTCAGCTTTTACAAAGGCTAAACGACTCAGAACATCAGTGGCCATGTTAATTATAATGAAGGAACATGTCACGCAGTGCCAGAGTGTGGCTCACTGATGTTTGTAAGTAGTTTTTAAACAACAACAGAGCTGTATGGCACAGAGGAGTAAGATATATGAGGCTTTGGATACACAGACAGGATCAGTCCATTGTCAGTTTTAGTCTTTTCATGGGATTTGTTGACAATATGAGAAATAAAGAATTGCACCAGCCTTACTTAAGCCTTCTTTAAAGGCTTAAAGGTATACTATGCAGGATTGTCGGTTACTGCTTGTAAACATACGAGAAGAGAAAGTAAAAGCCAACCTCTCATTTGGCTTTCTGCCTCGCTATATTTGCATTTTTCAGTGCCGTGTCCCTCGGATGCATGTGCTTATGGTCTGGCACCTGGTTGCTACCTTTATATAAAGCCGACCTCACCTAAGCGCTGTGGGGGTACACGCCCATAAATGTCCCAAACAAAGAGAACAAAGGGGAAATAAGAAATCCAGGCAGAAGGTAGAGTCTCTACAGATTAATACACTGCTGCCTTCCTTCAGTGGGTCATAAGAGATGATTGAGAGGAATTAATTCTGCATGATTATAACAGAATTATACAGCAGTAATACGTGCAACAAAGTCAAATGTAGTTGTATAATTGCACAAAATTTGTTTCAGTTGTTGTCACCTGACATGCTTAGGCCTCCATAGTCAATATGTGGAACGTCTGACACTCAGTTTCTGTACCCCTACGTTCACCTTTAGGGATACCTCACCTATAAAGGAGTGTCTCCCGCCTTACCTCTCCCCTTTTGCTGTTGTAATCCCTGGGAGAGGTAAGCAACATTGCTCTGTAATTTACGTGTTTTAGCGCTGTTAAGATGTTTGTAAGTTTATTTTTCAGCCTAAACTTATTGTACAATATGCGAAAATATTCCCATGTCACTTAATTTGTGTAGGGGCTCGAGTTATATGGTCGTAACTGAGTCTACACATTATGAAAATCCTGCATAGTATACCTCTAAATCCTGTTATAGACTTCCTTCAAACCAAATACTGCCACAGATACACTACATCACTGTGGTATCATTCTCAGTGGACATGTGTTCCTCAACGAGTACTTACGATTGAGCAGGCCCAGCTGCAGCAGTGACGCCAGGGCAGTGATGATCATAAACATGAGCAGGCCCCCCCGCCGGCCCATCAGGCCCACCGCGGGGCACAGCGCCATGCAAGAGGCCACCGCAATGCCCGCCATGGTGTAATAATCTGCATAGAAGTTGTGGAACATGGTTGTCTCCTGAGCTTCAGGGTCCATCATGCTGCGGGCAAAGCAGTGGTGGATCCCATAACCTGTTAGCCTGGGTCATAAAGCACACACAGGGCTACGTTAGCAGATGCTAGTGGTTACAGTATGTACAGCAGGTGAGGAATAAGTGGATGGTGACAAGAAACAAAAAGGGGAGAAGATACAGAGATAATAGATCAGACCAATTTAAAGATGAAGAGCATGGAAGGAGATGGAAGAGGGTTAAGTGGAGGTTCATCACATTTTCCCTCATCATATCTCAAAGAAACCGCACACATGTAAACACTGACTTATTGACACACAAGCGCGCACACACACACACACACACACACACACACACACACACACACACACACACACACACCCCCCAAGCATACACAAAAACAAGAGCAAACACTCACACACCCTCTCTCCTGCTTGTCTAATGTTTCATAAGGACACAGCTCATGTAAAATTTATGCTGACTCGGGGAGTTAAGGGGATACCGTTCACTGAGGCAGAGCTGAAGCTGGGTCAGCCTAGCTAGAGATGAGGTCTCAGATGGAGAGAAGAGGAGAGATCCCACCGGAGATGAAAAGAGAGAGCAGCACAAATATGGAAGGGCAAAAGCATTGAGGGCTACTGATCAATGCCGTATCGAGCCTCCAGGTTAATAGTGCCATCTCCACTGCACAAAATGGCGCGTCTGACTGGCATCGCCTCGCCCCACACAGGCATACAAGCACACACACGCATTCCCTTTTTTTTCCCTCTCTCTCTCTCTCTCTCTCTCTCCGGTGTTCAGATCCTCCCACACACATAAGCACCTTGACACGTAAATGTTCAAACTGTTTTGGAGTGCTGATACAGAAGACAAACACTTACGAGTTGACGCAGAGCACAACAATATTCTTCCACAGGTTTCGCGTCCCGACCATTTTCACAATGCACGTCTTCTTGGGTTTCTTTTGAAGAGCTCTCTGCAGTTCTGGAAACAAGCAGACGTGTTAGAGACTGACCAAAATCTGACATTTGAGGCCAATATCAGTATTTGAGCATAAAAGTTATTTCATGACTTTGAGTGTAGCAATGCAAAGAGTGGTTATTTCATATATTCTATAGTGCCTGTGTTTCTTTTGGGACACTTGGTCACTGCATAAATGCATTATTATTATTTTTTTAGTCCCAACTATTCCTAGGTTGAAGCATCATATAATTATTCCTGTATAACAAAACACAGAGGGCTGTGGCTCAGGAGGAAGAGCAAGGTACTGGGCAAGACACTGAAATCCAAATAGCTCCCAATGGCTGTGCCATCGGTGTGTGAGTGTGTGTGAATGTTTAACTGAGTAGCAGGTGGCACCTTGTACGGCAGCATCAGCCACCAGTGTGTGAATGTGTGTACAAATGGGTCAATGTGACAAGTAGTGTTAACTCGCTTTGAGAAGTCAGGAGGCTAGAGAGGCGGTATAGTCCATTTACCATTTACCAAATATAACTTGTGTTTTGTTTTTGCGAGAATATCTTTTCCACAAAGTCACATTTGGTTATGTTGTGATATATGTACTGTGACTGCTGTGTACATTAGGAAAAATTCTATCTTACTATATAATGACGAAAACTCTGTGTGTGTGTCTGTTCCACGTTTTTCTCCTCACTGACTTGGTCAATCCATGTGAAATTTGGCACAGTGGTAGAGGGTCATGGGAGGATG